>NW_007726111.1:544657-606983 GCF_000696425.1 Galeopterus variegatus | reverse complement strand
GCCATAATAATCATATACATTGTATATTGACAAAATAAAAATTAAAAAAAAAAAAAATACAGAGAGGTTGCTGCTCTGCTATTACTCAGAAGCCATATCGAAGTGGAATTTCTTGATCATTCATTTTAAATGACCTTTTCCATAATACTCAAAGTCATCTGAGCCCCTTACTTCACCAAGCTTGCATTGCCAAAGGTGACACATATGGAAACCCCACCATCTGTGTTCACATCGGATCATCATATTTTTCTGAAATAAATTTACCACTTTCAATTAGCCCCACAGTAAATTCATGTTATTAACCACTTCTGGATTCTAAAAGCTTATTTATGATTTCTAAATTTATTCCTACTTTCCTAGTTGACTCCTTGTGGCATTTTCTTTTGTGGCTGTTATATTTAAAAAAATATATTCTCCTAGTACATATTATTTCTACTACCTCGAAAACAGGTAACTCCCAACAGCTTCTTAAGTAAACTCACTTTTACGTGAGTGATTAATATCTATTGTACGTGTCCACATGATTTTTTTCTCATCCTCATAATTTCTTGAAATTTCATGCTATATTTATGGATCTTCCCTATTTATTAACAAACACAATTATCTTTTTAGCCAGAACATCTTCTGTCATTTCCCTTAAAGTTTGTAAGCTTCTTCTCTCATTCATTTTACAGCCTTCTCTAACTTATTAGCTAAGTTGAAATATTAAAACATATACAAAACAGGAAGCAAAGCCCCAAATCTATCCTAGTTGACAATATTACCAACTGAGATTATCGGGTTCCCCTTACAAAATTCTGGGGTGAGAACAGATGAGGCTGGAGAGTGGGACAAACAGGATTGTAAAATGCTTCATTTCCTAGTACTTATCAAAAACTAAAAGGAAACTTGACCTTCAACTTGAATGTCCCTTTCTGTAGAATATCGAGCAATTTAAATAGACACTTGATCCCTGTTAGACATTGTTATTCTATGAACTGAATGATTTTTTTCAGTTATTGATAACAAGGGTCATGAAGGAGGAGAATGTGCTTATTTTTTCATCTCACTATCAGAGCTCTTTTCAAAATTTCTAGATGATGTTTCTTTTTTGATTGATGGGCCTATTAAATTTCTGGGAATAAAAGCCAAACAAACACATCGTACAGAGGTTTTCTTTAGAAACACAAATTCAAGTCCTGTTTAGCACAGTGGGGTCACCAAATATCCAGTAAAGCCTTTGCCAATGTTTGTGTTTTCTTGCAATTAGATGAAAATCAAAGCCATGTGGACACCAACAGGGAAGACAGCAGGTCTCAACATATACTTGGCCGGGCACATTTGGCTATTCTCTTGAACTCTTATTTTTTTGACAGTGTAACCAAATCTTTATTTTATTTTATTATTTGTGTTATGGTGGTGGTGGTCCAACATTTTTTCCTCTCATTTTACTTATACAGTTTATCTACAATTTTCAGGTAGTTTCAGAGAAGAAAATCAAACTTCCCTCTGTAATGGGTTTTCTTCCTCTACTGTTTAAATACAGAAGACAATATAGCAGGTGCCCGAAAACCT
Organism: Galeopterus variegatus; assembly: GCF_000696425.1. NCBI lineage: Eukaryota > Metazoa > Chordata > Mammalia > Dermoptera > Cynocephalidae > Galeopterus > Galeopterus variegatus. The sequence goes on along the minus strand of NW_007726111.1, from coordinate 605,429 downwards.
GTGGGAAGACATTAAACAAAGGACGAAAGTAAAGAATTCTGACTTTATGCTCTATGAAAGGCTGTTGCAGGAAATGAAAGCAATACAGACATAGCAAAAGTATCTAATAAAAACATATGTGTGTGTATACATATGCACACAAACATTCACACACACAATTTAATTTCTAAAATACGTGCTTATCGCAATAGAAATGAATAAATCCCAATTTATTTAATAGGAAAATTATTATATTTCGTTTTCAAGTAATAGTTAGATGTAAAGGCTGGTGATGCCAACAATTTTAAGCGACTGATAAATGGTAGCATAAAAATCTTTATTACTTTTTAATTTTCTGAGTTTTATTGATTTTTTCTTTTACCTTTGAAAGATGGTTCTCATAAGAGAAGTTGCATATAAAAAATATTTTCTTTGGTAACAGACAATTAGTTGGAAAAAAATATAAAAAGAGTTCTTTACATTAGAAAAAGCATAGACCTCAAATTCCATGCATAAACAATAATGATTCCAATTCCATTGAAGTCTTGACAGATTAAATCTTGTTAAAATTTTTTAAATTCACCTCGTCCCCCTACCCCAGCAATAAAAAAAAATGCATATTAGTGGATTTTGTGCTTTAGCAAAAACAGTATTTTTAAAACTGAAAAAGAAACATTCATTTTGGTTTTCCAATATATCACTGTCTCTTTTCTTTTACCCTCTTTCTTAATTTAAACTCTACCGACAAGAAATATTTTGAAATTCATCCTACCAAATAAATCATTCCAAAGGTGTTCCTCTTCTATCAAGCCTCCTTTTATATGCTATATCTGCTAATTTTTTGTTTTCTTTTACGGTGATCATTTTTTATTTTTATTTATTTATTTTAGTGGTATTTTATTTACTTCAAATGTGAAATGCTGCCATTTTTCAATTAATCCAAAATAACATGTCTTTGAGAGGTCTTTCTAATTAGAAGAATGGATTGTGAGGAACTATTAACTCCAGTCGTTATTCTTACAGAAGTTTTTATTTATTAATAATGCAGATCTTCACATTATTTACTGGATATCTACAACAATTACCTCAATTTGCTTCTTTTTACACCTGTATATGTATTTCTTTACTTGAAAATAGAACAATTACAATTCCTTGAACTTGTCAAGACAAGCGAATAGATATGATGTTGATGGGGTGGGGGTTGGAGAGGGAGGTTGGAGGGAGGATCCGGTAAAGGGACATGAAAATAAACTACACTGTATACTGATAAAATAAAATAAATGAATAAATAAAATAAAATTACATAAAAAAATGGACCCAAAACAATTTTTTCCAGATTTATGATTATGTGAATTAAGTGGAGGCAAGTTTGAGGAAACTAGCACCTCCAGTATTCCGTAAAGCGTGCCACTGGGTAAACCACCTGCAAAATGCACTTCACATGCTGTTTGTTCCCAACAGATTTGCCATAATATTTTCAGACTCAGCATATTTATTTGTGGTTTGCTTTGCATAGGAAATTCTTTGGGACAGTGAAAGGAACTATTTAAATTGATTAATTAATTTTATTAAACTCATGACAATATATAAACATGATAATAGTAGGGTACAATGCTGAGTTTAAAAAAATGGTAATAAAAAGGAAATTTTTCTCCTGTATTTCAGTATCTCTCGTTGAGAATCACAACTGCCCCACACATAAATACAATACGAAGCCCCAGTTTCCTATACTTTAGGCAATGGATGCTTTCATCTTTATATTTTTTTTAATTTAGTATCTTAAAATGTTTATATGTATAGTTTAGTAATTTTAAGGTAAATTTTACTAAAAAATATTAAATATTTGAATGAATCAAAAGTTAGGTCAGTCAATACTCCCAAATAGGTGGCATCTATAAAGTCATTTCTATAATTTAAAAATACTTAGGGCATAAGAGATTTAGTCTAATCAATTCATTGTTTGAATTAACACAACAAGGTCACAGAAGGTCAAAGAACATGGTTGTCTCCATGGCTAATCTAGAAGCCAGTGACCTTTCCCCTAAATTCTAATACCCCTGGTGAAGGGCTACCTTTTGCAGTACTTTCAAGATAGCACATTCAATTTTTAGATTGTTTTACAACTTAACAAGTTATTCCTCCTATTTGTCTAAATTGACTCTAAGGAACCACAGAGTATTCAGAGTACTATTCAGTGGATTCTCACAGCCAAAGCTTCATCTTCCTTTCATGTGATCACCTTCAAATTGACTCTTCCTGAATTCTCCCAGTAAGTTTTTCTTATTCCAACGTCATGGCAAGTCTTCTCAGCATGACCACAGCTCTTCATCTGAATTAAGTCTTTTTACAAATTAATTATCCATTTGAGGTCTGAACATAATTCTTTAGAAGCATTAAATGGGACTGTTGGCATTTTTGTTTCATGTATTAAACTTCTTCAAGTCAATATGTTAACTCTACCATGTGTATTTCATTCAGAGATTAACATTTAACTGTGGATTAGAAGAATGTTGCCTCTTGAAAGGATTTTACATGAGCAGATTGAAGAATAATTTGGGGTAGGAAATCCTCTTCTTTGCCCCTAAAATCTAAGTGTATTGTTTGTCTAATCATTGTGTTGTATTCCTTTTACCTGGAACAGGTCTGTGGAGGATACCAACATTTATAAGCAAATGTATTTCACAGGGCCTAACACATAGAAATGTTAAGTTTGGGAAAGACAGAAAACTTTCCCAGGACTAAAGTCTCTGCTGTAGATAATGGGCTTTGAGTAATCCTTTGCGTCTCTGTCACACTGGGGGAGATGTGACACAGGTCGGGTACCTGAACCAAACCTGATGTCACTGACAAGTTTGGTTGTTAAATAAAAACACAGCATCTATGTTACACAGAGAAAATATGAACATCAAAGGGTATAGACCATATACCAAATATTACTCACACTAATGCCAAAGAATCAATCATAAATAATTCTCAATAAATTTCTTTCTCTGTGTTGCCTTACCCTGAAATATTGCCTATCACTTCATATTTAATGAGCTATAAGATGGAAATTTTCAGATAAGTAATATTACTAATATTCCTTTGTTTAATGTGTAAGGTAGAATTTATTATTTATTTGCACTATAAATTGTATATCAAATTATTTACCTGTCCATTATGTTTTATCAATTATTCATACACATAATATTTGCAAGTGACCAGTGTGAAAAGCTAGGGAGCATAAAAATGTAAGGATTATTAGTGGTGAGTCTCATATTCAAATTTTATTTTAAATTCATTTAACAGGATTCCTTTTCTTTCTCCATTACCATTGAATTTGCCTATATGAAAAACTACAGGAAAAAATAAAAGCTTAAAGACAGGCAATCAGGTAATGCTGTCTCTTACATTTTAACGCGAAACTCTAATCTTTAAAACATTGAACATTTCCATCTTGAAATTTGTGTTACCATGTTCCATCAAGCTACAAAGGAAGGTAGTCTTACACCATAAAATTATAAGATGGGAAAGTGCCAGCCAGACATATAATAGTAGATGATTTCCTTCACATGAGTTACTTAGTCTTTATTTGGTACTGGGCTGACATTACTGACATCTGACTCTGGCTGTCCCTCAGTTCAAAAGTGAAAAGTTTCTTAAGAAGAAAAGCCTCTTGTCCATTTTAATTCCCTAAAGAGTTGATTCCTTTAGGCAAAATGATCATGTGGTGCACCTGTGGTGCAAACGCTGAAGAAACACCAAGCAAAACCCAGCCACAGCTGTGCTGTAATCACTGAAGTGTGCCCAGTGCATAATGGCACATTAGGTAGGCATTGATCACTGCCAGTTTATGAGGTCTCTTACAGAATTAGGCAGACTTTTTCACTGAAACCCACGAAGCAGAAATTGCTCCTTCTAAGCTAATCCATTTTCAAATTACCATCCAATTGTGACTGATGACCTCACTACAAATCCGCTTATCTACCTCTAACCACTCAACAAGCAGGAGAGAATCAATTGTTATTTCCCTTTATTTTCAATTCCTTTCAAAAGAACTCCTCTTGCCATTCTTAGTCACCTTCAGTGCCACTGCAACTGTGAAGATAAGCATGATAAATGTTAAACCTGCCTAACTGTCAATGCTTATTTGGAAGGTAAAACGGGAAAGTAGAATATGTGCTTAGTATGATACATGATTTTACTAAGACTTGGTTTAAACATTGCTGCTATTCATTATACCTAATTCATGAATTTATTTTAAATAATTTATTCAGAATTGAGTTATATTGAATGCCCAACTCAAAAAAAAAACAAAAAACAAAAAAACCCCCCCAAAACCAACCAAATCCACCACCACACACAATATGCTGCTACTTCTTGGTGAAAACCCTGTGTCCAGTTTAATCATCTGAGTAGATAAAACTGAAAAATATTTAAGAGAAGATCACTTATTCTCCAAATAAAGGTAATGCTTAATAGTTTATTTAATTGAAGGCAATACTATGTAAAAAATATGTAGGAGGTAGAAAATACTCAAATTAGAATTGACCAAAACCCGCTCCTAATTTCTCCTTAGCAAACTTTATCACAGCAGGTAACATGAGTGACTTTATAATCTGCAGAACTTAGTGGTTGCAAAAATGTGTGAATAAAGAATGTACAAAAGTGATACTGATACTGACTTACATTTCTTTCTATTAGAAAATGGTAATTTGTTGTAATTTTCAAAAACCTTTGCTCACATTTTACGTTTATTTCTGTCTTTTTAAAAATTTAATTAAAATTAAAAAAAATTAATGGAAGTTTGAGTTTTACAGAGAAACTGAGTAGAAAGTACCAACAATTCCCATACTCTCCCCCTACTCACATATATAGTTTCTCCTATTATTGACACCTTACACTGATGTGGTACATTTGTTACAATTATAAATCAATATTGATATATTATTTTTTTTATTGAAACATAATTGATTGTACATATCTGTGGGGTGTCACATTGAATACCCATACCTATGTGCAATATGTGATACTCAAATCATAATTAGTATATTCAACATTATGCAATGTAATCATTTTTTGTGACCCTTTTCAATGGGTTAGCAAATATTTTATAGATTATTTATGTTATGAAAAGGATCTTGGCTTGTTCTGTTAAATTTTTCATGTGACCAGCTAGATGAAGACTAATTGGTGAATATATTAATGTATGTATGAGAATATTATCTCACATGATTCTTGCAGCAAATTTTATACAAACAGTAACTTGAAAACAGGTCAAGCAAAATTGTAGAATTTCTGTTTACAAATGCATTGGACAAAGCACTAGCTACAAAAGTCTCAGTCTTGGCAGGGTGATGGATGAAGTGGAGAAATAATTATTTCCATGTCTATAATTAAAGCACATATTTTTGAATTTTTCTAACTTAATAATATCAAAATCCAAACATCTGGACCAATCATTGCTTGAAGCATCATCTTAGCTGTTTTATCCATAGTCCCCTGTGCAATGAGTTAACATAACTACTTATTCAGAGCCTGTTAGCCGCACTTAGGTTTTTTGAAAGAGTATCTTCTCAAAAGAGTTGGGATTGGTTTTGCTTTTGGGGGGATTTCTTTTGATTGATATGAGTGTGTCAGGTCTTCCTTCTGAATGCTCATCAATAGAATTTCTTGTATTTGGTGTATAGACTAGGGCAAATCATTTGAAAAGAGACAATACTATTTACTCCAGTCTTTCTAGTGCTTGGCAGGATGAAAGATAAATGAAGTTAATTCACAAATGCAAAAAAAAAAAAAATAACAATTCTGTTTCCTGTTAAAAATTTTAACTTTAAGAGTAATATTATCAATGTTTTGATAATATTACTTATACAAGTGGATTAGGAAAATCCACAGCTCTGTAAATTATAAACAAATAATAAATCAAAAATATTTCAAATGAATTCATCTCGTTATTTTATAGCATTTATTTTTTGTTATAATTAATATTTTCAAACAAAATCAATGTGTGCTCACCTCAACTAGTCAAAGTATAAGAAGCTATGTAAGGGGAAAAATTAATGACCATTCCTGTGTTAACTCCAATTCTTATGCCCCAGGTGTCCAAGTTCAGCAACAGCTTCTTCCACATACTTCATCACATAGATAAAAACATATACACCTATATATCATACAGATTGATTCTTATGTTATTTTAAAAAAACAGTATTACATACAGTATCACAATATAAGCATTGTTTAGTGAAAATGGCTTTTTCAAAAAACATACGTCATCAATAAGCCTTCAGTCAAATGTATAGATCTGACTGTGATTTTAATCACTGTTAATATTCATTAATATAAATTAAAACCACATTATTAAATCTTTTCAAGTTATAAACATTTTGGAAGGGTTTTTACTTCTGTCCTTATTTATGTGTCTTGTTAGTCATTTCATTAAAATATATACATTTTTATTTTAGTACATATTTCTGGGTTACTTTTCATGAATTAATAACCATTTGGATTCCCTCTAGCCATGAGTGTGCCCACTTCCTGGCACCCTAGAAAACACTGACTAGATCCCTCTTTTTAATTTTCTACAACCTGATGGAAGAAAAATGGCATCTCATGACTGCTGTAGTTGGCAGTCCCTTACTAGTAAGCTTTAGCATCCTTTCATGTGTTTGCTGCATCCTCTAGCTTGGTCTGCAGCAATTCCCTATTTGGCCAGTTTTATATTAGGTTATTTGTCTTATTTATCACTATAATTAAATAAATTAAATTCCTACATTCTTCTCATGGGAGTTAAATGAAGGCTAAGTGAAGACTGAGAAATGGGCACTTCGCCATCTTAGCACTTACCATATTTTATTGAAATTTTTACTATATTGCTCCCATGATGGCATTATTCTGATTGTAGGGCATTTACTTTTATTCCCTTTTTACCCCAATAATTTATAATAATACCTGGAATACTCTAAATATTCAGGAAATTCATGTTGAATCGGCAAAATGGTGAGAGGAATACCACTTCAAGCAAGATGCCAGATACTTTAATCAAAGTGCCAGGGAAGGAAATCACATCACCTACTTATGTGTCCCCACAGAAAGCTGTTCAGAAAATACTTATGAATTAATTGTAAATGGTTGTTCAATCTTGAAACCATTTTTCTTACTTTCCCAATTTCCCCCAGGAGTTAAGAATAGGTGAGCTTCAAGTTTAAATCTGTGTGTGGAGGATACTGGGGCCCTTCTCTCCCTGATACTTTCTGTAGAACTGTCATATTATATACAGTTTTCAATGTAATTTTTTCTTACATTCCTTACTTTTCATATTATGTTCATTCCATCTAAACTTGGCAATTGAAGATTGTGTGGAATTTCAACTAACACATCTCAGATGTGCATGATCTCAGCCTGTGGGATATGAAAGGATTTAATTTAGAAGGCACCTCTGTCTAACTTCAGAGTCTAGACTAGCAATTGGTCTAGAATATTTCTGTAAGACAATGGCCTCTTTATTCAAAATAGACATTAATCAAAATCTGACAGTATCGTTTTATTGTTAAGTGAGTGGCATTAGCTTCTTTATTTTTGTTGGATATCTTTGCCCTAAGTCAACCGGGCTGTAGAGGTAAAGAGTTATATCACTCACAAAATGTAAATATTATAATTTATCTCCTGCTTACACCATTTTTTTTAAAACCACATTTTTAAATTTGGGAACTATCTAAATGAAGTTCATATGTTTTCAGTAGAAAAACTGTCTTAGTAGGTTTCAAAAATTGGATTTCTATAGTCAGGTTTCCTATTGACTGTGTGATAGGAACAAATCACTTTGCCTTTCTCTCCTCATTTCTTTCATCCTTACACCTAAATGAATTGTGCAGAAAGATCGCTAAAAACTTTAAGCTCTAACTTTGCTTCCTTTGGTAAAACAAAGCAACTAGTAAGTAACAAATCTGTATATCCTCTGGGTTTCAATTTGAAGTTTACACAATGATTTTTTTTTTTTTTAACTACATAGTACACCACTTCTTGGTTGTACTTTCAAAGATTTTTGTTATGATTTTGAAAATAAGTCAACCAACATATTGAGTGTAATGACTGCACAAGCTTTTGATATGACAGATACTACCACGGCTGGATTTGATAACTCAAAGAATATTCATATATGAACAAGTCAAAGCCACTTGTATAGTACAATATTCTCATATTTTATTGGAAGCAGCAAGAAATAATGAAAACAATTAAGCAAAATATATCATGTTTAGAAGTAAGTCCAACTAATCAAATAGTCAACATGTTAATTAAGCAACTGCATGTGAATAAAACAATAAGTAGAGAAACACAGTCCCCGATTTAATAGAGAACATAATTTATAAAAAGCAGGCATCACAACAACAGGTTAAAAGTGTGATGAGTACTGTTAAATAAGAAGGCTTGTTTTTGGTGAACTGAAAGTTTGCTGAGACATGAAGTTTTATATGGAGTAAGCTGGATAAAGGGATGAGATTAAATTAGGCATTTTGACAGACCAACTGATACAACCATATAATAGAGCTCCATCAAAATGCCTGCCTCAGCATGTGTGCCCTCTTTTTAATTATAAATTTGAGCAACACATGAATCTCCTAGTTTAGAAATTAGATGAGATTCATGTAAGGGATGGAAGATGTGTGTTTTACATATTAGGTAGTAATAAAAAAGTAAATTTCTCAGTCCATTAGGTCTCATTGTTTACTTACCAACAGCATCTATGGCAGAATGGAAAGCTTACTTAGCAAGTTGTAACAGTTGTTGCTGTGGAGGGGCTTCTTGACCACTTAAAAAAGTTTGGGATGTTCTTTAAATGACTATAAACTGCAATTGATTTTTCTATTGGTGTGAACAACTAGATCCTAGGTGTCCTGGGACCCCTTTATGATTGCATATGCTTTTATTTTACACATCTTCATATCCCCGTACTTCTTTGTGATAGCTTTAATCAATTTCTAAAAAGAATTTAGTATTGTGAATAGCTAACTCTACAAGATATTGGGAAAATAATCTTTTAAATGATATTATTATTATTATTTTATATATATTTTACTGAAAATTCTGTAATAAAAAAATCAACTTCTTGGCCATATGACAATATATTTACAGCTTTAAATCCACTTCAAATCATGTCACTTTTATCATTTTTTGTCAATGAGATGACTTTCTGAATACAGTTTGATATTCTTTTTTGATATTTCTAATCACGTTTGGAAAATCACTATTTAAAGTACAGAATGTCAGTATATTTTATCTGACCTGTGCTCCTCTGGTTGAAAAATAATTTTTGGTTTGGTTTGCATTTTTTTTTCTAACTTTGCAATTTTAGAAGCAAAAGAGAATTGTCCTTTAAAAAGAAAGTTTAAGGAAACCGTGGCCACTTATTTAGAATAAAGTGGGATAAAAGTCCTCAAACACCTGAGGGTCTGATTCTCAACCTTTGTAGTATACACTAGAATAAATTATTCCAGATATTTTACTCAAAATAACTAGTAAACATGTATCTGTGTACAACAGTTTTCAAATCCAACCATTGTTAATACCTTGCTTCTTCGTACTTAGTTCTTTACTTTTTTTTTTTTTTTCTTTTCAGTTCTGGCAAACTGCTGTTGGTGAAGTGTTCACTAGAGAAGAGAGGAGTGGGACAGTTTTCACAGCAACTGTCTCAGACTTCATGCAAATCCCCAATGACTCTGTGTAGCACTTCTAGACATAAATTGTTTCAAAGTCCAGCTTGTGGCCCAACAGGGAAATAGTCTGATGAAACCCAGATGAGCTGCAACTGAATTTCAGTCTATACTCCCACTTAAGCTATAGTCAATTACCTATGGTAATAGGAGAACAGAAATAACATGAGTAATGAAATTTGCAGATAATCCCAAAGCAAAATTTTAGCCAATAATTTCTAGTTTCTTCTCTATCAGACCCCTTACTAAAACTTCGTAGCATGCATTAAAATGAACAGATATGAGTTTTCTTCTCTTCCTGTGGTAAAGGTGCCAATTACCTATAAAATACTCCTCCAAATACGGTCACAAAGGAGGGAAAACTGATTAATCATTGGCACTGTATATACCTGTTTTTGAGAAACTCAGGAAATACTTTCTTCTGCCTGTCAAACCTATGGAAACACATCAGCATCATCCATAATAATATTTGAGTTAAATAAACCCATGTAAAATGTAACCGATTAAGAGTATAATGTGAATTCCAACTAAACCAGATAGATTAAGCATACAAGTTGATCACTTCTCCCTCTCTTAACCCCAATAATGGAATAAGAGAGAATTAAAACAAACAGAAATCTATTTATCCACTAGGACCAAGAGAGTAATGAAAGTGACCATAGCAGTATACGATTTCAAGGAACTTTGGTGATGAAGAATTCATATAAAATTCACTGACCTACCAAAGAGTTCAAGACCCCTTAAGATAAACAAACCCATTCACCATAAGGAAACTGACAGATGATCAGCACTTGATGTCACACCGTACCAGAAGAACAGATGGCAAACTCAACATTTCCCCAACCCTACTCCTACAATACCAGCAATCAGCAGGTATTATCCCTCTTCCTACTCCTGGAGTAAATAAAAAGCACAAGAGAAAGTACTCCACATACAGTTAACTTGGTGGTCTAGAGTGAAAAGACTGATTGATGTTATTAGTCAATATAAAATGTAGTCTAATTATCCACAAAACACCCTCTAATCCCTTCCATCCCCACTCTTATCATCACCTACAGTACTTTCAAAAATGGTTTGCTTTCTCACTTATAAATACCAATGGACAGCCTAGAATTACCTGACCTAAGGAAAAAGTTGACAATATAATAACAAACACAAACACTGAAATCACCGATTGAAAAATCTTGGAGTAGACAAAGACAATGAGAAGCCATGAAGAACATGTTAAAACTATAATTGATGTTCTCTAGTAATAAGAAAATATATTGAATCTATTAAAAACAGTCATGCAGGCCAACAAACAAAACTATACAAACGAGAAACAGAGAACAAGACAGAGATCTTATGAACTGAAACTGTGATAAACAAAATAAAAACTTCCATAGAAGGTTTGGAAGATAAAGTGAAAAAAAAAAAAATCCCATCAAATAAAACGATAAGAACGTAAACTGGAACAATAAACTTTTCTGTTTTTGGTAGGGGGTACATGTTACAAAAAAACAAATCAGAATTAAATGCTCAACTACAGCACTAAGTAGACGGATTGAAAATGAATAGATGCAAATCATAAGTATAAGAATGCTGGAGCAAATATCAGCTAACACAGACATTGAAGCAAAAGCATTACCAAAGATAAAATAAATATTAAATGATAACAGAATGGTCAATTCAGCAGGAGGACATACAAAGTACAAATGTATATGAGTCTATAAAAGAATCACAAAGTAGAAAAAACAATAATTGACAGAATTAAAGGAGGAAAATGAAAACTGTGTGATCATAGTACAAGATTTTATTAGAACAACTAGACCAAAAAAAAAAAAAAAAAAAGAAAAGAAAAGAAAAGCCACAAAACGATAGGAAATATTCACTAAACATATTTAACTATCAAAGTATCAAAGGACTTGTGTCCAGAATATATAAAATGCTCTTATAACTAAATAATAATAAGACCGAAAAGCCAATTAAAAAGGTGAACAAAATATTTCAACAGATACTTCATGAAAGAAGATATACAGATGGCCAATACACAAATTAAAAGATGCTCAATATCTTCAGTCATGAGAGAAATGCAAATTAAAGACCCATTTAGACAGCATTATGTAACATTAAAATAGCTAATATTTTTTTAAAGACTCATAACATGAAGTTTTACGAGGATATAGATCAGGGATAAGCAAATTTTTTGTTCTAATGGCCAGATAGCAAATATTTGAAGTTTCAAGGGCAGTAAGGTCTCTGTCACAATTAATTGGTTCTGCCTTTGTAGCATGGAAGCAGCTTATTTAAAAACAAATGAGCATGGCTGTGTTCCAATAAAACTTTATTCACAAATAAAGCTGAATTTGGCTCAAGAACTATAGTTTGAAGACCCTTGATGAAGAGCAACAGGAACTCTCGTACATTACTCAGGGAAATGTTAAATAGTACTATCACTTTGTAAAAGCATTTGTTATTTCCTAAAAAGTTAAGAATACGCATATACCTACAAAATAACCCTGATATTCCAATTCTACCTATTTCTCCAAGATAAATGAAAACACATGTTCACTCAAAGATTTGTACACAAATGCTCATAGAAAATTAATTCACAAAGGGCAAAAGATGGAAACAACTAAATACCCATCAACAAGTGAATGAATAACAAATATAATATATCCCTTCAATGGAATACCATTCAACAATAAAACGAAATGAAATACTGATACATAAAAGTACAAAGATAAATCTCAATTATTATGGTAAGTGAAAAAATACAAAAATACACACTTATATTCATATACTTATTTACATAAAATGCAAATTAATGAATGATATAAAAAAAGGAAAGAGTTATGAGGAGTCTTGCTTGGGTGATGGAAATATTCCACATTTTGTTTGTTGTGGTGGTTTCATGGGTATATATCTTTGTCAAAACTCATAGGATTGACCCCTTTAAAATAGATGCAATTTATTTTACCTAAATTATTCCTCAAAAAAGCTAATTCAAGAAAATTAAATATATAGAGAAGCTTTGGCCAAAAAAAATTGTACATACCTCATGGAGTTCTATGCAGAGTGTTTTGCTTTTCATACATATATCAACAAATATTTAGCCAGCCATAGAATCCCATTCCCAAAAAGGGCGGTTCTCTGAGGTGACATACTGTTTATGTGTTTTTTTTTATTACCCAATCTTTCTTGCCCCATTATTTTTACCCATTGACAGACTATACTTTGAAGAACAGGAAAGTGACACTTATTTTGCCCACATAAATATAAATTGCTGTTTATGAAAATGCTCATAAGTAATGGAAATAATAGAAATTGTCAACAGGTTTCTAAAATGAATGAGAAGATAGTCCAGTAAAAGGAATATTTGGGGAGCAAGATATTACTATGTAAGGAAAATAACTGTAGAATTAGAGTTAGGAGTTTGGGTTTTTGGTCTCCGTAACTTGTATTTAATTTATCTTGGCTTCAATTTCCTTACATAAACAATGGTCTTGTGTAAGTCCCTTCTGGCTCAAAAATATCTGTGGACCTAAAAACATTTAGCACATATTATCAAATAGAGAAAACAAAATAAAAGAACAGCTTGAGGAAAGAAGAAATTATTAGTCAGCAAAATAAATAAATAATCTGAATCTGATAGATAAGTAATCTGAATCTGAAGCTGGGTTTGTGCAAACAGGCAATAAAGTTTTTCAAAGAAGTGCATGACATTCCACTCCTACTCATGGCCATTCTGATCCCACTCTCATGGGGTGCAGAGGAGGTTAGGCATTTGCACTGTATTTTTTCAGGAGCAAAGCCAAGCCTCTATGCACTCCTCATGATCCTGAGGCACTAATGTCCGAGTCAAGGTGATACCAGCTTGCTAGTTGACCAAGTCACTAAGGTTGCTTTGTAAAGGTAAATGTGAGCTCAGATCCAGCATACTTTTCTTTTCTTTCTTTTTTTTTTTAAATTTTGTCAATATACAATGTGGTTGATTGTTATAGCCCATCACCGAAACCTCCCTCCCTCCTCCCTCTCCCCACTCCCACCCAAGAATGTCCTTTCCGTTTGCTTGTTGTAACACCTTCAAAAAAATTGTAGATGTTATATCTTCTTCCCCCCCGCCCCCCGGTTTGTGTGTGTGTGTGTGTGTGTGTGTGTGTGTGTGTGTGTGTGTGTGTGTGTGTGAATCCAAAAGACTCTGAATGATAAATGCTGGCGAGGTTGCGGAGAAAAAGGAACTCTCATACATTGTTGGTGGGACTGCAAAATGGTGCAGCCTCTGTGGAAAATGGTATGGAGGTTCCTCAAACAATTGCAGATAGATCTACCATGTGACCCAGCTATCCCACTGCTGGGAATATACCCAGAGGAATGGAAATCATCAAGTCAAAGGTTTACCTGTTCCCCAATGTTCATTGCAGCACTCTTTACAATAGCCAAGAGTTGGAACCAACCCAAATGTCCATCATCGGATGAGTGGATACGAAAAATGTGGTTTATCTACACAATGGAATACTACTCAGCTATAAAAACGAATGAAATACTGCCATTTGCAACAACATGGATGGACCTTGAGAGAATAATATTAAGTGAAACGATTCAGGCAGAGAAAAAGAAATACCACATGTTCTCACTTATTGGTGGCAGCATAGTTTTCTTAATCACCTGAGCAATCTATCATTCTGTCTTTCTTTAAAAAATATCCAGGACATTTTCTGACAAGGAAAAGATATTCTGTTTCCTTCAAAATTCTTAGAAGTGGTTATAAAACAAATTGAAATGTGCTGTACACTAAGAAAACCTATTTAACATCAAAAATAAGTTCAATTAATAAGTGGACATATTGAGTCAAAGGATTCTTCATTTGAACCAAAAAGATTCAATCTCTTAAATACTAACATCCTTTAGAAAATTTTAAATGCTGTCAATGGTTTTTGTTTTAACTCAATTCACCAGCAAACATTTATATATAAAAAGATTCTTATTCTTTCTTTCACTTACTTACTGAATTAATATTGTCTGTCTTTTAAACTGGTGGTGGGGGCGGGCATAAAGAAGAAAAAAATAGTTTTCACTTTAGAAAGCTTACAATCTAGAAAATAATAAGACTTACTTAACAACCATGAGAAAAAAAAAGGGGAACACTTAAAAATCAGATAAATATAAAGCAATTTGAAATGTAATCAAAGAAAGGGAAAACTCTATTATATATTTCAAAATTCAATTTTGCAAAAAAAATCATAAAATATTTCAAAATACATACAAAGGTATAAGCAAATAAAATTAGATAACTAGGTATTGCTAGTTCCAATGTATAAATGAGAAAATGAAATAAGGCATAGTAATTTTCTCAATGTCACACAGGGATTCAACTTGGAAATGTGGAACTATCTTCAGATTATCAAATTCCAGTCAAATTTTCTACTCTGACTTTTTAATAAATATTCATTGACTTCTATTTACTACGTCATTTCAACCCCATATGTGCAATGCTAACTGTATTCAGTGATTTAAATTCATCAATACTGACTATTGATGTTTTTATAAATTAATTTCTTTAACTAGTTTGATCTTCAAATAAACATTAAAAGACAGTGATGGCAATGACATTGAAACCAAGTCTATGTATAATTTTGGCCTTTATAAATTTGGAACAGGTTTTAGTTAGTACCAAGGAAATTCACCTTGTGAATCTTGCCTCCTTTATTGGTGCCCTAGGAGGCAACTGTAATTAGAAAATCAGAAGGTTATCATTTGCTGAAAATGAAAGCAAATGTTTAGTCTGTGTGTGCATGATGCACTAATGAAAGATAGCATACAGGAAATTAGTATTGTGAGAGGCTGAAATTAGTGTAGCAAAATAAAGAATACATGTACATCCATGAATATTTATGTGCGTCTGTGTATATATATATATATATATATATATATATATATATGTATATGTTTGTGTTAGGGAACTGGCACTATAAGACATTTTTTGAAGTCTTTACTGTCCTAGCAATAATTATAATGATATGAGGTATATCCCCAATAAAAAATAACAAATCCATATTAACTTGACATCAACTTTAATGATTTCACCATATATCTTAAATTAGTGAAGTTTTGCCTTATGTGATAAATGTTATGCAAATGATGTAAATGATGCTTTAATATAGCATTTTTAATATAAATAGTTTCCATTAAAAAACCCCTTATTTTTCTTGATGCTAATATGAAAAACCTAAGGGAAAAAGCATTTGTTCACATTAAGTAGGAATAATTATCAAATTAAATCCAAAGGGACCCAATAAAATTGGGAGCTTTTCAGTTTTGCTATAATAAATATCAAAATAAATATGATACATTTTATTGTACTCAAAGGTTCATGAGGGAAAAAGAAATACATTTAAATTTAAGGTTTTTTTCCTTTAACAGTTTCATTAACTATTCAGAGATCTTCAAGTATATGTTTTAATTCCTTTGTTTAATTCATCTATTCTTTCCTATAGCAACATATGCAACGCAGTGTAATGGTAAGCCTAATGTTGTTAAATTGTCTTTCTACTTCATAAAATGAAATGAATCTTGAGAAACGATTATGGTTAAAAAGAGTTAAAATAAGTAATATGTATACATTTAGATTTCCTAACTTTATTTTACTTTAATGGTGATGTTTCAGTCTCACATTTTAAGTCAAAATTAAGATGCTGTAACACATTGAACTCCTCCTCCTGTGCTTGGCACTCAAGCCTTGGAATGGATTCTGGATGACAGTAACCACGTGTGGTCCAGGAAATGTAGAAGGGGCAGGTTAGCCAAAGGATCTTTCTGGATGGCAATCTGCCTACATACTAGCCACCTCTGTTCTCTGGCTCCCAGGGAACATAGAAAACACAGTGAAATTCCTAAGTATGAAGATTAAAAACAAAACAAAACAAAACAAAAAATAGTAGCAATCCACCTCCTGAAATTTTAAAGTGGCAATATAGCCTCCCTACAAACTGTTTTTTTTGTTTGTTTGTTTGCTTTTTTTTTTAACATTGGGGCCCTCTCATTTATCCAAAGCATTCCACAGAATAGAAGACTGTCAAGTGAAAACAGAAAGTGTTCTTAAATTTCAAAAATTATCTTAAGTTATATGTCAAAGAAATATATTAAAATATCTAAATTTTCACCAAACCTTAACATGCAAAGGCAAAAAATTTTAAGTATCTTACCTCCTTCCAGGAAAAATTCTTAGTTCCTGAGGTACATTTGTTCAGTCCAACCGATTATTTTAAGTACCTGTACACTTTTAAGTACCCTGTAAAAATAAACAAGTCCATTCTTAGAGTTCAGCATAAGTCAGACAATTAGCAATAAGTTAATAGGTACTCTTCTAAATTAAAAGTCACTATAAATTTCTTCAAACATGCTAGATATCTTAAATGGGAAAACGTAATGTATGAAGGAAAAAGATGTTATGGGAGGCAGACACTGAATTTGACAAACATTTCACTCTGGCTCCTCCAAACAAATTACAATTTGTAATCACTAATCAGATTTGAGGTACTTGAAAATAATTCATTATTTAGCCTCTGACTTTGCTAAAGAATAATTGATTTATTCGAGAATTTGTTGAAACACTAACACGCTCTATTGATTTGTCCATTATACTATGATGTCATTAACATTTTTCACCACTGATGATGAAAGTCTCACACTGACAACCCACCTAAGCAGTAATTTCATGGCACTGCTAATAAATAACCAGATTTCTCTATAACAAAATATTTCTTTTTTTCCCTGAATGAAGAAAATATTCATATATTTAAAGTAAACAGACATTTTAAGTAACTAAATTTTTCAAGTATGAAATTAAAAACATGCTTTGAACAATTTTATTTTACTAAAATAGATGCATTGTAACATTAATTATACACATTTCATATTTGAATAAGTGACGAAAACAATTTAGAATACAAAATAAAGACAATTTAAATTTGGCCAAAGACAATATTTTTGCATTTGAGAAAATATATAGTTTGTTCGAAACAAAAACGTATGTATTGGAGATTCATTATCTAAGTATTAACCTTATTAAACATTATTAAAGTAAAAAAAAAGTACAGAGATACAGGTTCTAAAGTAGTATTTCTTTCACAGTTTTTTCCAATCTTGCTTTTTTATTGCTGTATGATTTTGAGAAATATAGAATATTTCTATAATATATATTTTTAGAAATATAGACTATATTATCCTATATGCATTTATTCAACAGATATTTGTTGGATTCTTTACAATATGATAGAATTAGAGAAAACTTAAAGAGTTGATTTAAGCAAATAATTTGTTCTAGTGTATAAGTAAACAGATAATCTATTACTCCAAAAAATATATATATATATATTGAAAACTCAAATGTCAATATCACATCAAACATTACTTGGATACATGTATCATGAGGTGATAAAATAATTTCAAGGTAGTGATTAGGTGGAAGACAATATCCTTGGGGAGAGAAGTCAATTAACTGATGGGCTAGTGTTTTCGAAGACTCCTCTGTGTGGATATTAAAATTACCAGACAAGAACAAAGTTGGAGAGCGTGACAGTAATCTAAACTAAATTCTTAACAGAAGAGGGGAAGTGACCAGAGGTTGATGGAAGACTTCTCTAAGGAGGAGTAGCAGGAAGTATCTACTGATGACCCGAAAACACAGCTAGAGGACTTTAGGGAGGAGGGGTGAAGCAACACTGCAAGGAAAAGAGAACATCACCCCATCTCCACTCTATGTGATGTAAGTGGTGTGGGAGAGAAATAGTCACCTCTTGAAAGCTGGCCTGAGAAGCAGAGTCATCATGCTTCATTTGGAAAGAGGATAAGGAGAAAATACACAAAAGTGTTTGAAGATAAAGGGGATTTGTTGGTGAGTTTCAGAGAGTGTAGTTAAGTATCAGGACACAAAGAGAACTGGAAGATAAGGATTAGACTCTTGAAGATCAGGAATGACTTGGAAGTTCTGGGTTCTTTTTGGTGACTGACGTAAAATGAGTTTGTGGACGTGATGAGTTTAGTCCTGATTTTCCCAAGACAGACAGTAATGCTAAGACTAAGAGTGTCAGTGGGGACAGACAGGTGGTGATGAGGCCTTGTCAGGACTGCTCAGGTGTCCACTTGACTCTTGGTGATGGTGCTTTCTGACCCAGCAAAGAATGTGTGAATGCCTCTTGACTTCTACTGATGGGCCCCTCTAGCTAGCAGAGGGGCTGTCTTTCTCCCTCGACTCCCACCAGCGGTGGCCCGTAGAGGAAGAACACACAACACCTGTGGACTTTTTCTAATATGTACAGTGCTATAAAATAAGAAGATGGAAGTTGGCTGTGTGTTCATTTCCTTGGGATGGTCATGGAAGTCCTCTGTGAGTTGGTGACATTTTATCTAAGAACTGAAGGAAGAAACCATGTGGATATCTGGACAAAGAGTGTTCTAAACCAAAGGAGCAATAAATTCAAAGGCCCTGAGGCAAGATCTTACATGGACTATTCCAGAAACAGCAATAAAGTCAGCAAGTAATGAGTGAGGGAAGAGTGATGGGAGGGAGGTTGATAATGTAGAGAATCTGGCACAGATGAGTTTTTCCACCTATCTTTGGGAAGATTCTATGAGCCAAGCAGCACCTGCAGATACAAAATAACAAAATAACGTATCCAACCAGACAGTTCTTTTTTTTCAATTCACACCGTATAAGTTTTCTACAGGAAGTCTGTCAAAAGAGGTTCTATTAGTGTCAGGTAAAGATTCCTAACAAGCATATTTCTAATTTGTCCTAAAATGATAGTAACAACTGAAACTTAAATGGAAAACTCCTATTGCAAATAGATTTTAATTCCTTATCTTATCTGTTTCTTCTCTTTGATCCTAGTGTTCTCCTGGAAACTCTAAAGGGGTTCTGACTTTGACACATCTGATGTCTGCCAGTTCCTGCATGGATGTGCTAAGAACAAACAAAGCATTCTACTTTCTGCTGTACTTGTTTTTATTAAGCAATGACTTACTAGGAGTTTGCAGAATTGAAACTTACAGTGGTCATTTTCTTTAAAAATAGTGAATTTATTGGAAAGACTTAAAACTGTCATTGATACTGCTAGAAAAGTTCATTAAAAATTTTAAATATCTTCCTCTCTTTTTCTGTCCCCCTCCTTTCCTTCCTCCATCTCTTCTACCTGTCTCTCATGAGAGAATGGGAAGATGAGGTAATTTGGGCAATAGATACAAATAAATTAAAATCGAGTTAATTGAGGTTTAATTTAATTTAACATGCAGAATTCCAGGTAATTTTGATTAGACTTAGTAGATGTACAAGGTGTCTCCAAAAAGTTCATGGAAAGATTTGTATTATCTTTTAATTCTATTTTTCCACAAACTTTTTGATGTACCCTCATATTATTTTTCGAATAAACTGAAGTTATGTGTTGTCCTGAATATAAAAAGTGTACTAAAAGAGGGTAAATTTAAGTAATTTCAAAGATTCTTATTTTAAACATGCAATTTTCATGTTTTATTTCTTCATTATATAATTTAAAAATATTAAACATATCCAATATATCAGGAAATGTTTTAAGGACAAAATTAAATAAGACATGCACATAAAATAAAACCTTTAGGTGACTGGGACTAATTTTTTATTTGCTACTATGTTCCCAGTGAATAAAATCGTGCCTTCCAGGGAGTGGCATTCAAAAATATATAATGAATATATATTTTAAGTGAATGTCTATATTGGAATGAATATATACATTTGAGTAAAAGAGTAAGTGTGCTCCCATTCATCTCCTTTCCTTTATTTTACTGATGGAGTCACACAAGTAAATTAATGAGTGTAGTGCAGTGTGATAAGTATAATGATGGTCTTATATATTGAATTCTTAGGAAGGATAGAGATAAGAATCCAAATCAGACTACAGGAGTGTTCATGATTCCAAAACTACAAACAGAAAATTAAAGATGGATGGTAACGACGTAGGGTCCACATATCAAGGGCTGATTAACCATTAGGCACCAAAGTACATTGCTTGGGAAGGCACACCCACTTTCCCAGTACCAAGAAAAGTATTTAAGTTATGAAAAACTTGATGGCGTCGAGAATATTAAAATAAAGATATGCAAATCAGAAATATAAAAATATTTAACTAAAGATCTGTTAAATTTAACCTCTCAATGTTATCAATTGCTAAACTGAAACCTTTTTTAGTTAAGCTTTTCTTTATTTGCAACTATTCCCAAATATGCATGATAATTGTTGAAAAATCTACAGAAAATTATAATAAAATGGAAAAAAACTAATTTATAAAGTTCTTTCTAATTTTTAAAACAAAACAAACATAGGCTTAATATGAGTCAAAGATAAATTTTAATGTATTTGGAATGCTATGAGATGAGGCCACCAAAGCAAAGAAATGATACCTAGGATGGACATTGGGCCTGTATCATTCAGTCTTACATTGGTTCAGACATAAGCTGAAAATAAATACAATTTGATCAAAAATTTGTATGGCATTTGTCCTTTAAGCGACTTCTCAACCTCAATTTGTTGTTGATTGTCTCTACTTTAAAACAGAGACCTAAGAATATATATTTCATCCTTTTTATTTTTCTATGATTACAAAGAATACACAAACAGAACATTAACATGTGTCCTTAGTTTAGAACAATTGCTGCCTTAAGTAAACTTCCTAGTATCTTTTTCAACAGACTTTAAATCATCCTGAAGAAATTTCTTGGGACAGTTTTGGGTCACTAAAAGGTCATGAAGAAAGCCCCAGGGTAACAGATAATTCCTAAAGGCTTTTTAAAAAAAATCCACTAAACTAATTTTTCCTTTAGAAAACAAAGAGAAATTCCTTAAAATATTATAGAACTAATCATCTACTACAACTTCAGTTCCTGAGTTTACTCATATGTGAATAATATCTTGTAAACATTCATACATATGTATTTTTATATATATATACACATTATTTACATGCATAGACACTGTAAAATGTACCCTACTTTATATATAACATATATAAATAACATATTCATATACATACGTGTTTGCTTACACACACGTGCATGTACATACACACATATACATGTACTCCTTGGAGAATTCTTAGCAGATTTATATATGCTTTGTTATGATTTTAATTAGATAAACTCTGAACTTAAATCACCCAAGTATTTAGAAACACCAACATATCTGGAGTCTCTGTTTCCTTCTGAATATATATGATTTCCTATCGTAAATATATATAATACCTTATGCTGAATACATGTGACTCCTTATAAGACTTTGAATTTTTCTGTTATTTCTCAATAATAGTCATAAACATCAGTACAAACTTTTTTTAAGTTTTCTGATATTTGCAACACCTCCTATTCTAAAATTATTTGCAATGCAGATTTATTACTTTTCTCTTTGAAAGATTATATATAAAACATCAGCTCTCTTTAACCATACTGGCCACTAAACTACATCATGCATTGGTATTTACTATTGTTTTTTTGAGAATATAAGTTGTGCTATGTTTTTAAATACTTATTTTCTCTGAGGTTCTATCCCCGTCCAAATGAAAAGAATTCAATTTTAAGAGTAAAACACTAAAAGTATAGAAAGAGTGAAAGTATGAGTCTATAAGGCCTCTCAGTTAAGCACTTTAATTTGTAATTCTGCAAAAACAAAAATATTGATTCATAGTTCCTTGGGAATAATTCAAGTTAATTACTTATTGTCTTCTTCTGTGGTCTTAATCATTTTAACAAAAGACTTTCACTCTTTAAATTATTTGTCAAGTTCCTGGTATTTTCTTTCCTCTTAAGTTGGATGGTGTTGGGAAAACAGAATAATTTAATCAGGTTCCCCTCACCTCAGGGCATGTTGGGCGGTGGGTCAGTAAACATTGTGCCTGGTGTGGGGGAGTAAGTGGGCCTGCGCAGCACCACCAACTTGGCTGGCATTTACTGCCTGGGGCGGCCACCATCAGTGCAGCCATGCTTTCCAACCTATGGCTCCAAGGACCTTTGGCTAGTTACCTAGCTCATAGACTTGTGTGTAAGGGGTCTGGTGACCCAGACTGGCGTGTAAGGGGTTGGTGACCCAGTCTGTGAATGGGCTTGAAGGGTCTATGAGCTCCAGACCCAGACCTAGCTTGGCAATTGGCTGAGTTGGTGCAGGATTAACAGCAGGTAAAAGAGCCCGACAAATAGCGTGGTCACCTAGCTTTACAATCGGCATCATGAACAGGATTAAGAGCGCTAGACAATTGTCGCTGTGAGCAGGATTCCAGACATTAGCCCTGGCACCACATTTGGCGACGTCGGCAGAATTACACGACAGATGGCAACATATACAATTTTACACTTAAAATAATACATACAAGTGTGCTTGTTGACTGAATTTTCAATAGACAGTCTAGAAGTGTATGCTGTTTTCACACACACACACAAAAGATAATCTTTTTACAAATATAGTACTCATCTTTTCCACCCTTCAAGTGTCTGTCCCATAGCTTTAGTTCATTCTAGACCTGGCCATTGTCCTAAGACATTTTGATAGTCTGATACCTATAAAATCCCCTCAGAATTCACTCAGTGAGTTTATCTAGTTTTGCAATAGATTAAGAGGTAAAATTTTAATTAAGGCAGAGGTTGCAATAATCTATGATTTAATTCTTTGATAACATTAGGAACATAAAAAATATAGACAGACATCCCTGCAAGAGGTTTATACTATCCACACCACTGATCTTATACTTAGTCATATGAGCTGCTTTGGGCAATAAGTAACCTGTGCCACATCTGAGCAGAAGCTTTAAGAGCCAGCTTGTTCTGCTCTTGCTCTTTTCTTTCTGCCATTCGATTAGTTGTTCCAGATAGAGGCTGCTTCTTCACTTTAGAATGATAGAGCAGAGCCTAAGCTGTCCCATGATGGACATATAACATGTGCAACATATAAACTTTGTTGGTGTAAGCCACATAGATGTTGAGATCATCCATAACCATACTACAAACTAGTCTAGCCTCACTGATTGAACAATACAGTAAAAAGCGCACAGAAGCAAGAGCTGTAGAGAAAACAGCATGTCAGAGAGGATAGTCACTTCTGCTCAGCCAAGCAATGTCTGCTTTCAACAGTACTCAGTTTATGCCCTGTCTGCCTTAGTATAGCAGGAATGTCAGTGATTGTCAGCCAGGACTTGGTCAGAAAGTCATTTTTCTGCATAAAAGCTGGTTTTCCCTATATATAAAAGGGAGGGTGAAGATGAGAGAGAGAGAGAGGGAGGGAGAGAGAGAGAGAGAGAGAGAGAGAGGAGAAAGACCACAATAATATGTTGAACATTCAGAAGGAGAGAACAAGTCTATGGTTACTAGAGGTGGGAGTGGGGGAGGGATGGGAGGTTAGGGAAAAATTGGGTAAGGGTCACAAAGAATATTATAATTTGTAATAATGAATATGCTAATAACAATGATTTGATCATCACATATTGTACACAAATAATGATAGTCAACATTATACCCAAAAATATGTATAATCAATTGTTTCAATAGAAAAGAATCCCTTCATGAAATTTTATACATAAACTTATTTTAATTACATTTGAGTAGCTTACTCTGATACGTATATCTTATATGAAGACATTTTGACACTATGCAATTTTAAATTACAAATTTCCCCAATAATTTGATTTTTTAATTTAAATGTAAAATTGTAATTTAAATGTAAAAATGTAAATTGGAAAACATTGTAGGGATTACTCCCTCTCATATTTTTTTCATTATTTTTGGGTTACTCTCTCTCTTTTTTTTTTTTTTTGGAATTTTTGCTCCTCTTCCTCCAACTTCATTTTCTTTTTTCTTTTATTACTTGTAAAAAGAAGTGATCTCTGTTTTCAACCTAAACTTTTTTAAATCATCTAATTTTTTCCATTTTAATTTAGGAGAAGTTAATTGAGACAAAATTGCTCAAAGTAAAAAGGCCACTACTTTAATTCGTATGCACAATTCTTAACTTTCACCATCATTGTAAATCAAATTAAAACCAAAGTAAGGATTGATAATAAAAAGCTATTTGTAGATATATTAGTTAACATTTTCTAATAATAGTATTTCACAACATACAGAACAAAAGTACATAAAATAAAAATTCACTAACACTTTGGTTTTGGCTCATGCACAATACATTAATACCTCATCATATCAGCCATTAACAAGATAAAAGAGGTGCTATAAGTCCATATATTAACATTATGCTTGGAAGCTTGGAAACACTGAGAGACAGGGGGGTGGGGGGTGGGGGGAAAGTTACCATTTAGGAGCTCCTGTGAGTCTTCTTTCCTGTTGCTTTTTGATGGTTTTTATAAAGCTGATTTTTTAATCTTCCACAATTACATTTTTTACTTTATTTTAAAATTATAATCCAGTAGTGGAAATATTTTCAAAAATGCCAGTGGTCAAATAAAATAAAGGACAAAGAGAAGAGGTAGGGTGCCTACAATCAAGACGATTAAACTCTGCAGGATCTGCAGTTTGTCAAAAACCTTTCTGCTGCCTCACATTTTCTAAAAATGGAAAAGGTGAAGCTTTCACGAGTAGCGAGCTCCAAATAAACCAGTATGCCCAGCGCGAAGCTCATAATACCAGCAAAAACATTTTTTTCACACATTAGGAAATTCTACTATTAGCTGGTACCCATCATCCTAATAGGGAACTTTTCCATACTAATGTCAGATTCAGCTTATGGACCCTACAAATTCTTTCCATCCCTCGGGCTACATTTGTCCCTAAGAAGCATTAGTCACATGTAGCCTTGAGGGACTTTTACACAAAACTTGTAGGAGTAATATATAGATTCTTTGCTTGGAAGGGAAAAAGACAAAAGAAAACTGGGTCACTGATGGCAGTGTTAATACAGTAAACCTAAGAATGTCCTTTTGTTTTTTTCTTTTCATTTAATTTCCTCACTTTTACCCTCTGATTTTCTAGAGATAGGAGTACTGTGTGTAGAAAATAAAATATGGACTATATGATAGTTACCAATGATGTTACCTATCAGTGACAGCATACTCTATCACAATTCACTTATTTTTGTCCCTCACCCTTTTTAGGTCTTAAAGGTAATAGGCTAATAATTCGGGGGGGCGAGTGATAGAGGTTTATTATAGGATAGTTTTAACTTACACTTTAACAAGGTTGCACTTTACCTAAATATCATTGTTTTTTCAGCTTAAAATATTAAAAGCAAATATGATCTTATTATTTCATGAGTAGTATTCTTCATTTTTCCTGGCATCTGCTCCTCCTATTCTAAAATTCGCAGTACATCTCACATCCACTGTACTTGACTACTCCTTGTCTCAACATATTTCATCAGTTATTGTGGTCGCTGAGTTGCCAATAAATTATTTAACTGAAATAACTGTTTTCTGGGGAACAGCATTTCTTAGGAGAAACTCCAGGAAAATGCAACTACTTCAGGAAGTCTTGAGACTACAAAATTGTATAAAAAATTATCTGGTTACTAAATAAGCTTTGAAATAAATATGGTTTGAGACATATATTTGTTTCTTAAAATTCAATTGATCTAGAAATATTTGCTACATTTTTATGCGGGAAAAGAAGCATGATAAAAAAACAAAACATTAAAAGTAAAAGAGTTGTGCATCAAATGTTTTTTTAGGTCATATCTGAGCCTCTATTTCTTCATCCATGAAAATGAATAATGAATAACTAATTCTTAAGTATGTGGTATGAAATTGCTATTTTTAAACATTTACAATAAAATAAAATTAGGCATTTAATAAATGAAATATGTATTTTTTATATTTAGTTCCATGATTTCTTTAAATACTAAATATTAATATCAAATTAATAATCACCACCTAATTGTTAATAATGACAATTTGTGATTACAATTTTGAAATAGTTTTAAAAAGGAAATTATTAAAATCTCTGTGCTTATGTGAACAAATGATTTTTTTTTCTTTATATTCAACAAGATATATAGAATAGAGCAAATGGGTCAGTTGGCACAAAATGACTTTCCTGTATCAAAATATTGCTCAATAACATTTCTTATGTAGCCAACTTTATCCTGTGGTTTGAGTAATAAGATATAATACTACCAAGCTCAATTACTATCTAAGCCAACATGCTTAAAATCTAACCACTTGGAAATCATAGGTTTAGGAATGGTCTTTGGAATGTAATACTTAAATATATTTATGTAAATGACTATCATGAATGTTACATACTCACCAGATAATGCAAATAAACAAGGGTAAATAAAAAATTAACCTTAATTTCAAGGAATTTATAGTCTCCTAACAGACATCGATTACTACAGTAATTTATGATGTTTCACTCACTAAGGCCCAGAGCTAAGGATAACAGTAGCTCCTATTACCGGACATTTACTATAATTCAAGGACTGCTCAAAGCACTGCACACCGTTGGTTATTTATTTATTTATTTATTTATTTATTTATTTTTGTTTATTTTTTAACAGCCAAAAATCATTTAATATAATATGCCATATCAATAAAATAGTAAATAAAATCACATGACCATCTTTTTTTTTTTTCCTTTTTGTCTTTCTTCGTGACCGGCAACGGATCGCAACCCTCGGCGTTGCTCCCGCCCCTCGCTCAGCCAGTGAGCAGCCGGTCTGCATGTGGGATCCTAACCCTCGGCGGGAGCGCCACCGCACTTCCCAAGCGGCGCACTATAGCAGTGCGCCACCGGGCCAGCCCCACATGACCATCTTAATAGATGCAGAAAACAATTTTGACAGAATCCAAAATCCTTCCATGATGACAACATTTAACAATAAGAAAAAGGAAACATCTTCAAACTAATGAAGGGCATATGAAAAGCCCACAACTAACCCATACTTGATGGTGAAAATCTGCATACTTCTTTTCTTTTTTATTGGTTAGGAATATTCATGAGATACAAAGCTGATTGTCACCCCTCGTGCCCAAGATGTGAAGGCCAGATCCATATTGGCAGCATGCACCTTACTGCAAATTATGTTTGTACCCCGTGTCCCCCACCCAATTATCCCCCGCCTCCCTCCCCTCTCCCTTACCCCCTACTCCCCTTTGTTTCCCAAGGTATGTTCTCTCCCTCTGCAAGTCCAATGCACCACTGTGGTCTTTCTTTCCTTCCTTCTTTCTCTCTTAGCTCCCACTTATGAATGAGTGCATTTTTACAACATTTCAGTGAGTTTGTTATTTTTAACTCACTTTAGAGGTAAGAAAATAGAGGGAGAGGAAGCTTGCCAAACTTGCATAATTGGTGACAGAATGGATATTAGAAGATTATCAGACCTGATTGCAAAGACTCAGTTCTTAAACATGAGGCTCTATGACCTTAGCATCAATATTGTGACCAGGGACATTAGTGGTAAAGGGATGCTGGAAAGGTAAAGAAGCCAGAGTGCTCAGATTGTTGATATTAGGCCCTGAGGAAGTGCTTGGCGATTTCTGCAAAAAATACAAATGTAAGTGTTTTTGTTGAGTGATTTAGGGGCAATGAACAGGAAAGGGGCAGCTCATAAGGAAGCAGACAGTATCAAGGACTTTCTTCACCAGGATAATCACTTCCTCAACTTCATGAATAAGGTTCCTAAGAATCCCAGGCTTGTTAACCAGGGGGTTCACAGACTGCCAAGAATCTGGAGTAAAATTTAGGTGGTTTATGAACTTGGATTGAAAATAACTTTTTTTTTTTTACTAACCTTTAACTGAAATTTAGCATTTCCTTCATTTATTTAGGTAGATAGCAAACCACAGTGGTATTAGCAATACCTACCTGTAACTTTATCTCCAAAAGAAATCACACATATTTTCATATTGTATTATATGCTTCTTTTGCAAATCTTAGAATATCATTTATCCTCACCAATTTTTAAAAATTGTGGCATTATTAGGTATTTCAGTACTTTAATTTATTTAAGTTTTAATTAAATAGCACACATATTGTTAAATCACAAATTTGTTCTTTTAGATATTTTTATGACTTTTTCAATATAATTACTTTTCTGTGTAATACTATAGACTTTATTTTATTTTACACTTTTAAAATCATCATCCCAGGAAGTAGTTCATAGACTTCACCAGACTGCCAAGGACAGGAAAAGAGTAAAGATCCCTAGCTGGCGAACCCAAATCCAGACCCCAGTTGGCAGTGAAGTCCAGTTGAGCCACTTCCCTATTTCCCCATTTCACATTAGACCACCTCCACCTCTTTTTTTTTCTGGGCCCATACTATTATGATGATTATAGAATCACTGATGTTCTTGACCATCTATCAAGAATACTTGGTTAATGGGAAGTATACCTTTAGTCCTAATAATATCTGACAAGGCATATGCATTTAAATCCCCTTCCTCCCATAAGAAAATAGTTTGCTGTCTCTAGGTATCTTAACTTAATCCTTATCTGTAGACTTTTTGCTTATTCAATCAGGATATACTAAAAACGATATGCTCCTTCCAATACTCTAAAAAAGTTGTTTCAGCAGAAATTTCTCCAAAGCAGAATTTCTAAAAGTATATTAAACAAATGTAAGAAATCGTTTCCTATTACTAGTAAAATTATAAATTTCATATTGTTAGCATCAGCTACTTATATTATCAATTGAAGTACTTGGATATATTGAATTGTTCATAAAAAGTAGAAGGGAAATACAATTCCATTTTGCAAAAATAAACAGCTTAGGTATCTTTTTTTTTTTGTCCTTTTTGAGACCGGCTGCACCACGCTCAGCCAGTGAGCATACTGGCCATCCCTATATAGGATCCGAACCCACGGCGGGAGTGCTGCTGCGCTCCCAGCACCGCACTCTCCCAAGTGCACCATGGGCTCGGCCCTAGGTATCTTTTTTAAGTCATTTTTTTCATAGAAAAGAAGTCTGTAACATACTTTAGAAGCAAATTAGGATTTTTTTTCTATATATGTGTTATATTTCACTGTAAAAATGTAAATCATGTATACTTATTTAATTGTAAGTATTATTACACAGGATGAAGTGTTTTAATGTAGTGAGAAAGCAGGAGATTGAAATCAGACAAACTTTCTCCAATGTGCTTGCTCGGTTACCCTCGTGCAGGTTACTAAATCGCTCTGTGCCTCCACTTATTTATTTTTTTTTTTTGTAAAATGAATATTATTATAATTGCCATGCAGAATTAATGTGAAGATTAAATGATAAGATATGTAAAAATGTCTCTTCCATTCGTGTGCTAAATATATAGTGGGCATTAATACTGGTGAATTACCTAACATTAGTCCAATATGTATTTAGCTGAATTTTATACTTCATTGCAGACTTTAGAAAAAAGTTTTATTTGGTAATAACAAGTATTATTACAATGATGTTTTCCTAAATATCAGTTTACCTAGCTAAAACCATGTAATTTGGACATAATCTGTGGAGGAGAACAGATATTTTGTAAGGCCACTTCTAACTGATAATTCTAATCTCACATATTTATTTCTCTATTACAGTTATTGTAACCATATCATTACATATTTAACTGAACAAATATTTATTTATACACAAAAGTTTTGTTTGTTGGATGTTTTTCCTAAGTTACATTTACCTGATTTCTGAAACCAGATGGGGTATAATTATCACTAAAATTAAAATGACAGAATACTACTTTATTAAAGTGCTATAGAGACTCAATAAAGCACCTTCTCACTCCACTGCAAAATCAAGCAATAATAGCAAGATGGTAAAAGACACATGATCTGGGATTAGAATGCCTAGGTTTAAATCCTCGCTCTCCGACTAACTAGTTATGTGACCTTAGTTTAATCTTAAGTAAAATGATGATAGTAATACTACCTACCTCTACTTTTGTTGTGAGGATTAAATGAGTTAATACTTGTAGAACAAATGCCTGTCAAATGTATCATCATCATGCCCACCACATCCACGTCATCATTCATATTTTAATTATATTCAAGGCAAACATGTATTTTAAGAAAGATACAAAAATTTGTTTTCAATATTTAAAAAATGTGAAATCACATCAGTCACATTTAAGCGCAGTATAAGCTCCCTGAAGAAGTTTGCGTTTGAGAAGAGGGATTTCCATTTCTAGGATGAAGGCAGAATGGCATGGCAGGTATGAGCAGAGCCAAGAGAGTCATACTGCCCGGAGTGGAAATGACTCCATCATCCTATTGACTGGACAAACTTTGGCAAATGATAATTCTGGCCTTCATTTTCTAACCTGTAAAGTGAAGGGAAATAATAGGACACTCTTTATCAGGTTATAATAAAGATCACAAGAGTCTTTAGACAAACATGATCAAATACTGAATGTGATTAAATGCTCAATAAGTATTAACAACAAGACTAGGACTCTTCCTTTAATGATCTCTGAAGATTAGCTACCAATAGACTGACATTAAAGTAATTGTGCATTTTATTCTATACTATAATATTTATGTCAATCAAAGGCATCAATACTCAAGATTCCCTCTTGAAAAGATGCAATTCACTGTGGTATGGTTGCTAAAGCTTGCCAATAGTTATTTTAGCGAAGTTCTGAATGAATGTTTTCTTTTGACACTAATCACTGCATAATCAAGCAAGCCACATATGACAGACAGATCACCTTCAGCTAAAGCAGAATATAAGTACTATTTCCTTCTTAAAAAGAAAACATTTCTCTGATGAAGAGAAAGCATGTCATTTCCTGAGTGGAAGTTCACAAGGGGGTACTTGCAGCATGTAATGAGTAAAAAAGAGCAAATTTGGGGGAAAAACTAGAAAAAACCCTGAAGAAATAGTATAAATGAAAAATACTTCCATGTTAAATATGACCCCTTCTTACAATGAACTATAGTTCTTTAAAAAATGGAGAGCTTATTCTCTGATTATATTCTGCCATAAATCGTATGGACAGATGTGTGCCTTAGTCATGCATCACGGTTGATTACCATCATTCAAGGTTTATGCAACACAGGCTAAGGATTTTATTTTTTAATTTAATATTTAATTTCTTTATTATTATAGCAGACAAAAAGTAATATCCCATGAATTTTCTTTGTTATACCACATCTGCACAATAAAAGTATTTACGTCAAATATTTTTACTTAAAATGTGACTTTAAAATCATGTGTAACTGTTTATTCTCTTCCAGAGAGTAGCACATTTATAGCTTTTAAATGTGGTTTAAAATCAAGACTTTAGAAGTTTTCAATTGTGTACTACTTTCCTTAGCTATTTTAATGGATGGTAAACAACACAAAGTCAAAATGTGTAAACAACATTATTTGGAGAACTAGTGTTTACCAGTATGATGGTTAAACCAACATACATTTCTGGCACCATGAGTCAACAATTTTTTTAATTACAGGGTGCATGAAGATCTTTCAAATATTGTCAAGTCACAGTAGCCTGACTTAGGTGGGCAGGATAAATCCACAGGGTGTTTTCTTACAAATGCAAACTCTATAAAACAACAGTAATCTACTAGGGTTTGCAATCAACCTTCGTTCATTAGTACAAGTCAGAGCTGGCACACAGAAAAGATTAACATGAGATTACTCCATATTTCTATTAGATAGAGTTCAGGTTTGACATTGGTCATGGATATAAAGTTAGTGCTGAATTGGTTTCGGAATTCAAACCTTCATAGTTATCTGCCAGCTCCAATGAATGAACAAAAACAAGATTGTTACAGAGCAAAAAGAAAAGAACATATGGTTGAAACAAAGCAAATGCTGTTTTTGGCTGATAGATGAATAAGAAAATGATGATTATATATATATATATATATATATATATATATATAGAGAGAGAGAGAGAGAGAGAGAGAGAGAGAGAGAGAGAGAGAGAGAGAGAGAGAGAGAGAGAATTATATTTTACCAAATTAGAATCCTAGGTAACAAAATATATACATTTTTCATCTTTATCAAGAAAATTCAAAATAATTTCTGAAGTTATTTTTTCAAAGACTGACTTTTTGTGAAGTATATAGTTTTAAAATCACTATCCTTGTGAAAAATACACATTAAAATATGCTTAGCTAAATATTACAATATATAAGTAAAAATGGTAAGGAAGATTCACAATTGACCTGACTATATTATAATTATCAATCACAAAATAACTTCATTCTTTCAACCTTAGGTATTTATTGATGAGCGTATGAAAACAATTGCATAGCTAACATAATACTGTAAATGCTTTATGTGTAATAATTTATATTTGTCTTTATTTTTATAATAGGCCTATAAAACTATTATAAACAAGTATTTAGTCTGTATTAAGAATGGAGCAGGCACAGTTCTAAACTTTGGAGTTAAGGCAATGGGACAGGCAACTGCCCTTATGAAATTTGTATTCTGAGGAGAGGAGATAACAATAAATGAATCAATCAATCAAATTTTGATTAAAAAAAAATACCACCAATGTGGGGCAAAGGTGAGAGTGATGGGAGGTGCTATTTTAGACTGGAAGATCAGAAAGAGCTTCTCTAATAAGGTCACATGTGCACAAAGATCATAATTAAGGGAGAATACAGCTACAGGATTCTGAATCTGAGACAGAAGAAACTCGAAGTACACAGGTTGATGTATTCCAAGAATAGGAAGGAGGCCTGTGTGGCTGCAGTGGCCTGAGGTAGGGCCATGATGGTAGATAAGATCAGAGAGGTATGAGAGAGTCTGACCACTGAGCGCCTGTAGACTAAGAAGGAATAGGCAGGCCATGGAGAGCCTTGTAAGTAACTGGGAGGTTTTGAGCAGAGGAGTGATATGATCTGACCCATTTTATTTTATTTTTTAAAAATATTTAATTGTCAAAGCTGGAAAATATTCAAGGTATACAATATGATGATGTAATATACGTATACGCTGTGTAATAATTACTACTATCAAATTAATTAACACATCTATCACCATTAACGATGTGATTTAGATCCATAGAACTTGTTCATCTTGTAACGGAATGCTTGTACCCTTTGACCAACATCTTCCCATTTCCCCAACCCCCATCCCTAACAATCACTGTTCTGCTCTCTACTTCTATGAATTTGACTTCTTCGGGTTTCACACATAAGTGAGATCATACCGTATTTGTCTTTATCTGTCTGGCTTATTTCACTTAGCATAATGCTCTCCAGCTCCATTCATGTTGTCACCAATGGCAAGATATCCTCCTTTATTGTGCATGAATAATATTCCGTTGTGATCTGGTCTACTTTCAAAGGACCACTCTGGCAACATGGTGGAGCATGGGCTGTTGGAGCTGCCTGTGCAAGCCGGAGATCGTTTACAGCTTTTCTAACAGTTCAAAGAAAAAATGGTGTTTGCCTATGCAAGGGCATTCATAGTAGTAATGGTTAGATAAAAATTTCTAGCCAAAATCTAAATTGGCTTATTCTATAATTTAAGGAGAAAAATAATATAAACCAAAGTTAAGTGTTTCATGAACCATAAACAACAAATATTTTCTTGAATTATTTGCTTTTGATTTATTTCAGCTTTGAGACATATAAGTAAAACCCATGGACAAACCGTAGTTTCACTCTATAGTTAGTGACATAAACATTTTATCCCTTTGCTTAAAATAGTTTCAGAAGCCATTAGTGGCACAATATCATAGACCCACTTTTCAAATGATAGGTAGTCTGAAATGAGCAAAATCTGCTGATGAGTTGATCTCTACCTCTAATAGATTTAAAATATTTTTAGGGAGGTGAATATTTATATATGGGAAAATTCCAAAAGATTTTTCAAATTCATAGAATAACTTAAGTTACGCCATTAGGTATATTCAATGGCAGTCACTAAGCAAGTGGTCAGTGTTAACTGGATAATCAGGGAACACTTGATGTGGAATATAGTAGTTGTGATGGGGAGAGGGAGAAAAAATGCTAGGAAGGAAAGCAGAGAGAGGAAGGGACAGAGACAGAAAGAAAAGCATAGGCAAAGGTAGTAGGAAAGTACTGAGTGTTTAATGTATGTCAAGAATTATACTAAGATCTTTCACATAATGTCAAGGTATTATCTAAGATTGTCTGTAATTCCTAACAGAGAAAGCATCAGAGCATGTACAAATAGTCTTGATTTTTATAGGATCTGTTATAATAATTCTGTGAGATCTTTTACAAATCTATAAAATTACAATTTATACATTATAACTATCTTATTTTACAGATATATGAGCTTAATTTTTCAAAATAGCATTATTTTAAACTATCTCCAGTTTTATAATTTTTCACCACTGCTAGCTAATGCAAAGAATGTGACATTTAATCACGGATTTCAAGCCTAAAAGCATGCAAATGGAGCAAACTTCCATACAGAAAAGCACTATGGAACATAGTCTTTTTGATGAATGGACATCCGTTATGGCTGTTTTCCTTTTTGCTGTGTCTTTTAGCCTGAGATAAAATTCAAACTAGGATTAATGACAACAACATAATATATGCATGCATTTACCACAAAATAAATAAAACACAAAGATAATTTATAGCATTTTCTACTTCATTAAGATGATGGTTGATAGATTGCAGTTTTGTTTATGAATAAAATCTTTAATTTTAGGTGGTTCCATTTATCTTTAAATTGTCTGTTGTTATTGGATTGCATATAATTCCCTTTGTACAAAAAATAGGTTTGTTTTTAAATTATTAAGAAACAAAAGAGCCAGTATAATTTTTAGGAATATGACTCAGAGGACCAAAAAATCAGTCAAGTGAAATAAAGACTCGAAATAATAGTGGCCAGTTGTTTTTCATGGCCGACGATATGAAAAAAAAACATATATATATTTCAGTATTCTCATCTTTACACTTCAAAAAACTCATTTGAACCATCACAGGAGAGTTTGGTAACCACAAATAAACATTAATGAGCTCTTTAACACCATGTCCTAGAGAAGGTTCTGGCATAAAATAAATGTTTAGTTCTTAGAAGAGAGAGAGAAAAGAGAAAGGGCAAGGGAAGAGGGAAAGAGAGAGGAAATAGATGGTAATTTTCAAGATAAGAAGATTTTTTTTTTTTTGTCCTTTTGGAGACCAGCCGCACTGCGCTCAGCCAGTGAGCACTGTGAGCGCACTGGTCATCCCTATATAGGATCCGAACCCGCGGCAGGAGCGCTGCTGCGCTCCCAGCGCCGCACTCTCCCGAGTGGGCCACGGGCTCGGCCCAAGATAAGAAGATTTTTATATGAGAAACAATTCCTTCTTCTTAAAAATGCAATATTACTTGCTGTGCATAAACTATTTGAAGGTTTATTTTCTGATGAGATAGACTCTCATTCTCACTGAATCAGTTGATTATAGCTGACCTTTTTCAGTAACCTAGGACAAGTTTACACAGAATAAAAATATCCTCTATTATACTGACTTCCATTCATTTTGAACTTCTCTTTGTTTATTCAAAAAATATTTTCTAAGCATTTGGGCACTCTATTGAAAATTAAAACCATAGGTGTAAATAAAATGCATCCATCAAAAAAGAAATTCAAAGTCACATCGGAGGGAAAGGTATGTAAATACATGAGGAAGAGGAGCATAAAAATGGAACCAAACCAAAGGTACACAGAAGCATGGAGTATGGAGCATGGAGTGAATAATTCCAACTTGGTTTCACAGAAGATTTCCTGGAGGAGGTCATTTTAACCCAGAAGTTTTAAGAAAGAATCAAGACATACAGGGAAATAGTGAAGGGAGTTTACATAAATCAATAAGGACACTCCTGGCATGCGTAACATATATAAAGGTATGGAAGCAGTAAAACATCGAGTATTCAAGGATCTTTTTTTCAAGTTTTGTATTTGAAAACATACGTTTTAATGAAACAAGTGGGTAAAAGATGAGTTTTGAGAGGTTGTCATGGCAAAGTTTTGAAGAAGATTCTAATCAGAGAAGAAACATGAACATAGAATTTAGGAAGAACACTAGCCCAGAAATCTAAAAGAGGGACTTAAATCAGGTTATATACCTATTGTAACAGACCACATGGACAACAGTGAGAATATGAAATACAATGGGGGACATGGTTTTGGCTATCAAACCCCTAAAAAACACAGTGTTACCCAATTTCTGTGTTCAACAATCATTAAAATCAACAGCATGTAACACGTTTTAGTGAAAAATAAGAGGGAATATAGTGTATAATTCCAAGAGTTCTTTATTTTATATTACACATTTGCACTTCTCTTAGTGTCTTCACATGGGGCCTTTATAATAAATTACTGTGATAAACTGCAATCATTTTATGGTATTATTTTTCTGGCAAATTTAGGGCTTGTTTAATTGATGGGTCTCACTGTATTATTAATTCAGTAACAGTGATTTGAGACCAATCGTAATGATCAATATCAGATGCCTCACATTCTTGCCTAATGATCATTGATAAAGGCAAAATATAGAACACACGGATTCTCACAAGAAGTAACTCAAGTAAAAGAAGACCAAGGCCAATTACATTCAATTTAATTTAAAGCATTACTGGCTCACACGAAGCAGGAATATTTTATGTCCTGGCTGTATATCTTATTGCTCAGTTTTGTGGTTGGTCTATTAAAAACTTTCTTAACTGGGAGTTCAAAATGAGTCTGAAAGAATTTTGTATAGTATTAATATGTTGTAGATTGCATTCTTATGTATTTTTTAAAAACACAGTTCAAAACTACAGGTGATGATAGTATCAATCAAATTAACAAAAACATAGAGTATGGTGAGATAAATGACTTCGTATATGCAACTACTGAACAATTAAGGACTCTAATATCAAAACTTGGAAACAATAAAATAAAATAATGAAGGCAATATATAACAAAACATCATGTACATTTAAGTAACATGTACTATTTTTAAATGTTTTCAATGAAGATGATCAGTTTAGTTAAGCATCATAAGTAAATATTTTGAATATAATGGTAGCAGAATTTGTGAGGAGGTACAGTAGGAAGAGATATGTACCCTTTTATCTGTTTTAAAACATCATCAAATGTATATTACTTTATTTATTTTTTCTTCCACTACTCAAACTAGCTATCTACCACTAATTGCACTATGAGGGGACTTCAAAAAGTCCATGGAAAAAATGGAAATAAAAAGGTAAAATTAAAAAAAAATAAACTTTATTTCTCAATATAAGCTTTATCGAGTTTAAGACCCTTTCATAAGTTATGATATTGGCCACTTAGTCCATCCCTAAAGAACTGAGGGTCCTAGGAATTTAGCCATGTCAATGTAGTCTTTTTTACATAATTAACTGAAGAAAAATGGGAGCTCTTTAAACTGTTTAAGATTAGGTAACAAAAGGAAGTTAGAAGAAGCCAAATTAAGACTGTAAGGTGGATGCCTAATGATATCCCATTGAAATTCTCAAAAACTTGTCTTTGTTTGTTGAGAGGAATAAACAGGAAGATTGTCTGGGTAGAGAAGGACTCTCTGGTGAACGTTTCTCAGGCATATTCATGCTAAAGCTTTGGTTAACTGTCTCCAAATATTCTCATAATAAACAGACATGAATGTTCTTTGGCCCTCCAGAAAGTCAATAAGCAAAATGCCTTGAGCATCCCCCCAAATTGTTGCTGAGACCTTTGCTTTTGACTGGACCATTTCCATCTCTTGGCCATGGCTTTGATTATGTTTTGTCTTCAGGATCATGTTGGTAAAGCCATGTTTCATTTCTTGTTACAATTCTTCAAAGAAATGCTTCAGGATCTTGATTCCACTTGTTTAAAATGTCTATTGAAAGCACTGCTCTTGTCTCCAGCTGATCTAGGCACAAGAGTTTTGGCATCCATCAAGCAGAAAGTTTGTTCAACATTAATTTTTCAGTCAGAATTGCATAAGCTGAACCAATTGAGATGTCTATGGTGTTGGCTATTCTTTCTACTGTTAATCATCAGTCCTTTTCAATTAGGACACAAACAATACGAATTTTTTCCTTGAAAATTGATGCGGGTGGTCTGCTGCTACAGGCTTTACTTTCAACATTATCTTGTCCCTTCTTAAAACGAGTTATCTATTTGAAAAGTGCTGGTTTCTTTGGCGCATTCTCCTCATAAACTTTTCATAAACCATCAGTGATTTTACCATTCTTACGCTCAAGTTTCACCACAAATTGGATGTTTGTTTTGCTTCAATTTTAGTAGAATTTATGTTGCTCTGATAGAGGTTCGTTTCAAATTGATGTCTCATCCTTCTTAGTTTCTCAAACTACATCCTGTTCAGACATGTTATAAAAAATTAGTACAAATTTATTTTAGTGCAAAAATATTTTGCAATTCATGCATAGTTTTTTTATAACATGCATTTTCCATGAACTTTTTAAAGACCCCTTGTAATTATTCTCTACCATTTTTTCCCTTATGGTGTGGTAGAGATAATTTGATTTATTTTTTGAACACTTAAATAACTAGGTATTTTAGAATTTTATAAGCACAATTTTTTTTTAATCCAGCTCCTTCAGGAAGTTCATGCTAACAACTGCAACAGTCCATCCCTTTATATTCTGAGATAAGAATAGTTTGGATTTTATTAAAACAAAGAGGATAAAAATTATAGGAATTGAATGTGTCCTATATCTATCCCTTTGATATTCATATCTGTGGGTATCCAAGACATAAATCAAAGATTCCATGCCATGGAAAAAAGGACAAAATCATACACTGTTAGGTTTTGTAGATCAAAGTTGATATCTCAGGGTTTATATTGAATGCCATGACCTATGTAGAAAGCTAAAGAATGGACTTTCATTTAGTCAGTACCTGTGACAGATATGGTTTTCTTTTTCTAAAACCACTGATTGCTTTTCTGAATAATCTCCAAATTCTACTTTGCAGTCATTTAATTTGGAGCTTAAAAAGACATCAAGAACTATACGTTATCAAAAACAAACAAACAAAAAAAAACAGAAGTATCTAAGATGACTAAGAAATTTGCCAGGGGCATTTGAAAGAATTTTTTGGCTTCTCTCCAAAGCTTTTTTTTTTTAGCTTGAATCGAGACTTAATATTTTATGACAAGAACCTTCTACCTTAGACAGCATCTGTTGTGTTTCTGCTTTTAATCCCAGCCCACAATTTTATAATAAAGTTTGGAAATGAAAGATGCAGGTGACTCCAGTTACATGAACTGTTTTAAATTCACTCAATTTTTTAAGTTAGGTTTTCACTGCCCCTTATCTACAATGTATTGAACTTATTCTTTGTTACTAGCAATTTGTGGTTTTATGCTTCTAACTAATCATTCTTCATTATACCAAGAGAATCAGGTTTCCAAGAATGGTTTGATGTCATTGTGTATGTACAGGACGTCCACAGGTGCCTGGAAGGCCAAAAAGAGAAAGAAGGAAACCAGCCAAGATTAAAGTTTCACAGATCCAGATGTTGCTGCTGCTGCTGCTGTTTGAATAAAACACATTTCAGTGCTTGGCATTTCAGCATTACAGCTGGCAAGTAATAGGAGAGAATGAAGTCTGTGTGCGTGTGTGCATGCTCCTTTAGTAGCAGAAAAAGGAGAAGTGGAAGGAAGGGAAGTCCAATCTGCTGAAGTAAAATAGCAACGTGGATCAGAGCCTGTTCAACCTCACTGACAATGAGGTATTTCCCTGTTAATAAAGTGTTCTGGCACATTGGGAAAAATATAATTTGCATAAATAAATGTATAGAACTAAAATAATAAAAGTTCTGACTCCTTAGTGGTTTCTGTTCAGCTTATTCAGAAAATTATCATAAGCTGGATTCAGTTGTCTTCCTCTTTCACTGATAAATTGTTTTTACCATTATTCAGCTGTAAATACCCTTGTAGAGGGAGTTCTGACAAATGATTCAGACTGCATAGGTCACTGAATCATCAATATGTTAATATCAAGTGGCTCATAAGAGATGTTCCTATAAGGATATTACGAATAAGTCCAGGATTCATTTCCAGAAAAAAAAATGACATTATATCCACTGCACATTAAATGTGATCAATGTGATTGTAAATAATTAGGGATTATTGTTCATGGCTACATAATCTACCCATTTTTTTTTTCATAGCACCCATCACTAGATACTGCCAATGAGTTCTCAATTCTAGTCTAGGGTGTCCTCGACAATAGTCTGTAGGTATCTAAATGTCTAGACAAGG
The DNA here is from genome assembly GCF_000696425.1 of Galeopterus variegatus. Lineage (NCBI taxonomy): Eukaryota > Metazoa > Chordata > Mammalia > Dermoptera > Cynocephalidae > Galeopterus > Galeopterus variegatus. The sequence goes on along the minus strand of NW_007726111.1, from coordinate 564,652 downwards.
TAATGTCCATTAACTAATAACTTGAGCGCAAAGCTGTTAGATCCCAGGACAAACTGTGAGTCCACATTCAAAGTAAAGACTAAAAGAGGAGAGAGATTAAAACTGTCTTAATGTGAAGATTGTCTTAATCTTCTTTTTGTTTTGCAGTGGCAATTCAGTATAGTAGTTGAAAGAACATGGGTTTAATATATGGTTGAGATGTAATCAATCTAAGGCAATAATAAGCTGAAATGCTTGTCTATTTTTATACATACACGTATATGGTTTTATGTTTCATAAAAAAAAAATTGTAGAAGAAAAAATACTTAAAGTGATCACTATTTATTAACTCTTTCCCATAAGTAAATATTTATGGTTCTTGAGTACATTCGAACATTGAGTAACTTTGTTAAATTTGCTACACCCAGATAGGTTATTTTTAAGTGTCTCTACTTACAATAGGCATTGTGTCAATGTAATGACTTAACATTTTAGGATTATAAACATTTTAGGTTATTTGGGATAAGATAAATAATGCAATCTCATTTTTTAGAAAGTCATGATTCAAGCTAAGACTGATGATTTGAATAATATTTCAGGTCTTGACTTAGAAAGTCACTTAATTAGACATTTAGTTACCACCCTTAATATTGTACATAAAGCTGGCTATGATGGAATATTTCTTATGTAAAATTCGAAACAAGTATATATACTTCATTTGTCTATTTAGAAATAGTTTGTAAAACTGCAATCTTCCCAAATTTTCATTTTGGAAGCACTTATCAAGGTCTTCACCATAAAAACATTTAAGACCTCCCTTGATCCTCCCTAATCTGATGTTAGCACTTCACCAAATTGTAAGAAATGCAACACGGGGAAAGTGTCCTCTATTAGCTAATATCAATCCCCAAGACACCTTAATGTTACAATGATGATGTTTAAACTTTCCACAACACTGACTCCTTAAACTTTTCATTTGTCTCTTCATTGTAATTCTCAGCCCTCATTGAAGAAATTAAAACAATCAAACAACATGATGAGGTGACCATAGTGCCCTCAGGTTAGTAGAAAGTTATTTTTTCAAAATTTTATACTTGTCCTGCTTGCCATAATATACTTACCCTTCATAGAAACATTTAAATGAAGAAAAATATAGCTCCAAGACCAGAATGTCAGAAGATAGTCCGAGAAGTGTGCTAATTTTGAGATGTTTTAAAGAAAACAAATTTTCAAAAGCATTGACACTTTTCTCTTTTGTTTTCAGCTTCTGACTTTCATCTGAGACATATGCTATACGTACAGTGTGACTAAATATCTGTTATAATTTAAATGAATTCTGAGCCTGGGGCATCAGGGAAGTTATTTTTAAACCTTAAAGAAAATTAAGTTTCAAATTTCCTATACTACATTGTGTTCCACTGCTGGAAATTTAAACTGAATGCACTGAAAAAAAGAGATGTAATTTTCAGATTTTTGATTATACTATCTCCTGTATTTAACAGATTTTAGTATATATCTAAACTCTACCAAGTATACTAAAAAATAGTAGTAAATATCCTTGCATTTAATTTCTTACAATTGACTAAATACCAAAAGCAATACTCAGACTCAACCTAAATCACTGCTACTTTAAATTCTGTCTAGATTTCAAATGTCTGGATTGATCTTTTTTAAGCATAAATATTTTGAAATGCAAATATATATTTGCTATACCTTAAATTTTCTTTTTATAAATTTATTAAATATTTTATGTGATAAAGATTTCAGGGTAATATTGAAAGTATTTCACAATTAATTCTAGAGAAAATTTAATCTATTTTTCACTTGAAATGAAGTTAATGGGAGGGAAAATTTTCCAGAAAACTAGTCTATTTACAATTTATAATAAAATAAATAATGTAATAATACAAATAGAATTAAGTAAATAAGAAATAATTAAATCATAGTAAATGGCTTATAATAAAAAAATAGCTTTATTCTGGATCTTATGGTGAAAATTTTAGTAAAATGTATTACATATTTCTAATATTCTGCATATTTCCTACTATAAGTACTTTAAAATTTCCTTACTGACACAAACTCACCCTTAAAAATTTCAATTATTTAAAATAATTTGGAACAGTCATAATTCTATAGATATGTGAGATGGAATAGAGAAATTCTCTAAATTACTAGGATTCCCTAATAATTCTTTCCTTTCCCTCACTATTAACTTACTATGAATTTTAGTTGCATGTGGAACCTAAAGTAATAGGTTTATAAAATATATATGTTTACATTAGTACATAGTTTAAATTGGTCTTGATATAAAGATGGGACACCCAATCCTTTTATAATTAAAAGCATGTGTTTTATGTCTTTATCCCTCAAATGTTTTGCATGTATGTTTTGACAATGAAGGTTTACTCTTTGCCAAAGAAGATATTTTTACACTGGAAAATATAGGTCATAATTGTGGAGGAGAATAATTTATTAGCTTAGCTAAGAAAACATGTGATTCCTGTGTGTATGTGTCTGTGTGTGTGTCAGAGAGATTTATCTGCCATCTATCTATCTTTCTATCTGTCATACACAGAAAATATGTTTAGTCCATGCTGAAATGTTCGTAATTTCTTTGGGAATTTGTTTTGCCTTTAAATGATATTTATGAACTATGGAGAAATGCATTTAAACAAAGAAATTATAGCTGACAGTAAGAATGTACACATGATCACAGATAACGAATATACTAATTATTATTTTTTTGTTTAGTGATATTATCTCAAATTTCAGAAATGATCTAAAGAAGCACTGCCTAACTGAAATATAATGTGGATCATACATTTAACTTTAAATTTCCTAACAGTATTTTTTAAATAGTAAAAAAAAACAAAATAAAATGTGAAAATTTTAATAATAAGTTTTATTTTACATAATATAACAAAAATACTATTTCAACATGTAATAATATAAAAATTATTGAGATATTTTACAACTTTTTTCTTACTAAGTAAGTATTCAAAATCTACACATCTTGATTGATATATCTGGCTACTAGCCATCTATCATATTGTACAACACAGGTCTATAGGGTAGCTGACATCTAGGAATAGCATGATATTCTTTAAGAAATAAAAGAGCATGTTCTTCCTAGATCCCATATTTGGAAGAATATAAGCAGGCAACTGTCACATTTAAATATCACAATGACTATAGAAACAAACCCTATATGAGTGCAATTAAGGGGAAACTTTTCAAAACAGAGGGAGTAATTAAGTAGAAAATGTGTGGTTAAATCCACACAAAAAAAAGTTGGATAGAAAGATTCTTTTCCAAACAGAAGAACACCAAACATAAAAGGACGAGGGAGGGATGGAAACTTAGCATAGGCAAAAATTACCATATTTACTGAATAGAAGGCCAGTTTGGCTCTGGAAAACTGCCCCCCCCCCCCAAGAGAATGGCCACATGCCAATAGATACAGGCCGAAAATAGAGCATATTTCATTGTAACCACAGTAATGAGTAGATGGAACTAGGAAAAGCTGGTTTTGGGTGAACAGATGTTCAGTCAAAGCAAGAATGAAAACATGAACTGCATTTCACAACCTCCATTTCATCTGCACACAGTAAGATAGTGTTCTATGAGCCTGTGGGGGAAATGCGCCAGAGGAGGAGGAACCAGACGTCAGAGATGCCTTGCTGTCTACACAGGCCACAATCTTGAGGTTCCCTTATAGGAATGCTTGAGAGAGAAATGTCCACCAGTAGGCCTGTGAAAGGATGATAAATATTCCCATTATGTGTGTGTATAAATACACACACAAACACACACATGCCCATACAGTTTATTCAGTAAAGTAGTGTGTCTTGTAGTCTTTGAAAATAGTCTGTCCAGGTTATAGTATGAAAAAATGATGTACCATCTCAATTTCCTTCAGGAAGCCTAACCTAAATATAATTTTTTCTAAGAATAGCATGGTTGTTATCTATATCATGCCAACAACTTCGCTAGACTTCAAGTTATCTTTGCTACAGGAGTAGGTTAGTGTTGTGGTTATTAACTATAAGTGTTATGCAAACTACCTGGGTTTGAATTCTGGCACACAGGGTGACTTGGGACAAGTATCTTAAATGTCCTAAGACTCAGTTAACTTACCCGCAAAATAGGATTGAATCTTGTCAATTAATGGGATTGATATGTGGATTAACAGAAAGAAATTAGGAGTATTAGGCACATAGTTAGAATTAATAAATTTTAATTATTTTTATGATTACTCAATTCAATGTTATTTTTATGTCATATGACAATAAATCCAAAATAGATGGCAAGAAAAACACTGAAATTATGTTTTATTTTGCCTAGCACATTTTTGTTGATACATGTGTAATATATAACCATACACAAAAAAACACAAACACCCATGTACGCATGTGTGTGTGTGTGTGTGTGTGTGTGTGTGTGTGTATATTTGTCCCTGAAAACAGGCAGCTTATGAGGAAACAAAGAATTCATACTCAAAGAAGACAGGTAGTTCTCATTTTGTCCTCCAAAATGCTATTTGGCCAATAATCCATTGTGTGCCATACTTTTTTTTTCTTAATAACATTTTATTTAAATCAATATAACCAAAATATTATCATTTCAACATGTAATGACAATTTTTAATGAGATACTTTACATTCTTTGCTCCATACTAAATCTTCAAAATCAAGGTTGGGTTTTATACTTACACAGTACATCTCAATTGGACTAGGTACATGTAAGGTGCTTTGTAACCACATGTGGCTAGTGGCTACTGAATTGGACAGCACAGATTTGTAGTATACCTTCAACTCTCACAGAAAGCAAGCACAAAAATCGATGGTATTCAGGAAACTAACATTTCTATAGCTCCATATGTGCCATACTTTTTGTTGCATTCAGCTGGAAGTGTTTTAAAATGTATCCCAAGCCACAGGAGACTACTGAGCCTGAGGAGCATTGAGTCAGAATTAGCTCAAGATTAAAGTTCAATGAGGAATGGATTCAAACTCAATTAAACATAAAAAGGCTTTAGAGGGAGGGAACTTTGTATTGAGATCTCAGTGAAGCAAGCTTGCATTCTTTATCATTGGAAACTCCTTGATAAAGAATCTCCCTAGATCCCTAAACGCTTTGTGCAGCTGGGATTTGAGGTCATACTTCTCAACTACATTTGGTGAGGAAAAGAGAGTTGGCACATGGTACTGATCTCTGCGTAACCTCAAAGCACTATTAAACAAAGAACAAAAGCGTAGAGAATTGCTCAGCAAATAATATTTCCCAACAATGAATTTCAGAAAGAAGTGATATTTCTGAGAGGAGAATATTTCAAGAAGAAGTTGAATGATGCATGCCACTTTTCAGGGATAGTGAATCTTATTGAAGGTCGAATAAAAGTTTTATATTAATCAAAGGTCTAACAAAAGAGTTATAATAACCAAAGTTTAACAGAAGTTTTATTCACAAAAATGTTTATCACAATGTTACACTTACACATACATATATACACATATGCATGTTTATATATACACACATATGATATATGTATATGGATGTGTGTGCATTTATATATAACAAAATATGTTTATATACACACATACATATAAATAAATAAAATAGAGGAAAATGTTCTGTATATTCCAATGGTTGGTTAGTAAATGTAATATGAGAATTACGTCTGCATAATGCAAAGAGAAAAAGACTTCCATTAAAATAACTAGAATAACAAATCTGTATGCTGCTCCCCTATTCATTTAAACTATAACTAAAGTTTAGGTAGAGAAGTAAGTTAAACCATAAATTAAATAATTGTTTAGAATTATATTCCCCCAAATTTTCACATTATGCCTCTCATTAGAATAGTCAATGAGAGTTGATTAATTAACATGCTAATATCCTTTATATTTCATAAATTGAAACTCATGATGCCCAAGAGCTTAAACACATTGCACAAGAGTTTAGTGTCACATTGAAGTTAGTATCAAACTTTACCTATTTCTAACTCCAGGATTATTCCTTTGCCTCTAAGAAGAATGTACGAAGAAACAGGAAATTAGTCACAGAAATTAGGCACAAATGAACATAATGATGCTAAAATGGCAGAGATGTGGAATCAGAAAAGCCCATATCCATGAAAACAATCACCAACTTTAAATGCCAGTTCTACGAGCTCATGGACCTGCCCAGTAACGTTCATTCAGTGGAGTAAAGTTAGAAGCTGAAAAAAAACAGAAGAGCAATTCGCAGATTTCCAGTTTTCTAACATTCTTAGAAAGAAAGGGGGAAAAAAGTTTTAAAGTATTAACTAAATTTGTTTTGATCTTTCATAGGAAGAAGAGAACTGCATGGCCAAATCCAGGTGGGGTTTTTTGTTTTTGTTTTTGTTTTTTTTTTTTCTAATTGGGAGAAAAACATGTTTTAGGTTATTTTCATCAGATGTGGGGTTTTACTTGAATTTGCTCTTTGTTTTAATGTAGTATAGCTCAGATGTCTGTGGTAGGTTCCATTCTCCAATGCGGTATATATATCACATACATATTGGATCCCTAGTAATAATCTGGTGCCAGAAATTGCTTTAGACTTTTCAGGAATTAACTGCTCAAATGGCACTCCCCTGGAAAATTACAAATCAGAGAGTGGGCACTAACTGAACAATGTAATTGCCCTCTATCTGGTGTGGGTTTGTGTGTTGAAAGAATATATGATCCTAACAAAAGTAGATGATTTGGGGACTAATGGAGGCACAATAAAGGATATCAGACTCTCTCTGCAACGTCAATTAGAGACTGCTTATGCAATTTCCCTCCTGTCTAATGGCCTTAATATAACTACATATTCTTGTTATTGCTCTAAAGTTATTGAATACATGTAATCTGTGTGTCTGCCTTTGCGGGTCCTTTCAATAGTTCTACTCAAGGCAGCTGCACTTGAGGCTTAAGGGTTTGCAGCTGTTGGAAGCTATATCAGGAACGTGAGGGTTTGGCACTAGTTCTCATAGTTCTACTGTGTAGAAGTTTGGCAAGAACTGTGGAAAGGGTATGGTGACTTAAAGAATGTTAGTAAAACTTCTCTTCATAGTTGTGGTTCTGAGCACATGGGGTATGAAGTTGAAGAATATAAGGGTGGTTATTTTGATTAGGACATTTTGGTCCCATTCTGCAATTAACATGAGGGCAAAATACTCTGAGATTCTTCTTAAATGTTGGTTTTTCTTTAAGTACAGCAAAGAGAAAAGGTTCTTAAAGTATGTCTAAAGAGTGTTCTATTTTCTCAATTTCAACAGAATTTTTTCAAAGCCTTAACATGGCCATTTATATTTACAGTGTCTTTAAAGAACATATTAATGGTAGTACTCATGCAAAAAGTTTCAAATTTATAGAAGAAATTATAAATTATAGGAGAAAGTGACATTTTCCTAGGTAGATATTTAAACACTATATTAGAGTACATTAATATTCCAATGAGATCTCTATTCCTTGATTGAGAACAACATTTGTGATTAAAAAATATTTTCAACATTTGCAATTTTTTATCTCAGCTAAGCCATTCAGTTTAAAAGCATAGAATTATACTAAATTCAAGATGGATTTTTCTAGATAAATTTAGAAAGATGTAAATATATTCAGAATTTTGGGGCCAGGTCAACTATAAAATTAATGAATTTATAATTAACTCTTTCAGCATTTCTGGTGAAAATGCATCAGAACCATATTATTTTTGGAGGAAAAATTTAAATTTACTGACAATTGAATGATGTATGAGTGTAGAAACAGAATATTTAATCAAAAAACTTGCATAAAAGAATTTGTAATGTAAAAGAAAAATTAGATTCTTCTTGGCTTAATCCTGTAGAAAGCAAAATAGAGAAGAACAAAACAGAAACAATTGGAAAAAATAAACCTTTAAAGCATATTATTGAAATAATTTGATAAGTAAACTTTCTCTTTCATTTCATGTAGACATGAATTATCACAATATTAACTTATCAACCTATATTCACTGTGATTCCGCTTGTCCAGGCAATTAATATGATTGTGTGCCTAACTCTAAGAAATTTATCTAGCACACATTATTAAGCAATTTCTAAATGTGAAATATCAGAATTTTAATATTGTTTTCAAATAGTGGTATGTCTATTTATCAATCTTCAAATAATGTCAGGGCAAGATTAGGTCTTCTGCTTTTTAGAAAACACCACTAAACTTCAAGTCATTAGAGATAATTTTTCTAAACTAAAAAGTGTAAATCGTGAGCAAGTTGCCAACATTCCAATTATTCTTGTACCAGTTCGTGAATCTAGATGCCTGAAACTTTGGAGTTATTCTTTACCTTTCACTCTTCCTCAACTGGTCCTGTAGATAGTAGCTTCTCAATAGTTTTTGATTCTCTCTACTTCTCTCCATCTGCACTGAAGACATCTATCCAAACCCCCATCATCTCAAACCTGAATGACTGAAATAGCCTCTTTACTTTTTTTCTATTCACTTTATCTGTTCTTCAGTGTAGTCTCCTCATTGCTTGTTGCTAAATTAATTTTTAAAACTATAAATCAGGTCACATTAGCTATGTATTCCAGTCTATCGCCCCTTTAAAAATATGTAACTAGCAGTGTAACTTCAGAGACCACCTTTTATCTAAAAGCTTCTGTGGCTGCTTTTATGAGTTTATACTCTCTTGTACCTTAAAATCTTTATCCACACTGCATTTCCTGCCTCTTCACCTCTGAACAAATTAATTTCTACACATTCTTAACATAATTTTATGATTCACCACCTTGAGGAAGCTTTTCCTCAATTCTCATATTATATTTGTTTTTTGCCACCATAGAAATTTTTTACTTTACTAAGTTTGAACACCTTCATTGAGAATGCAGTGAGCACAAGAACCTTCTCTGAACAGATTAAATGGAAACTGAAGTATTAAAAAAAAATTCAGAAAGAGTACAGGTCTTCAAATTCTATTTTTCAATTAAAGGAATAATTCAGGGAAAATAAGAGATCTTCAAATGTAGAAATAAAATATCCTTACACATGTATATGTACAGGATACTTTTAAAATTTCACCGAAAGTTTTGTATTATCGTTTAATTCTATTTTTCCATGAAACTTTTGAAGTATCCACATACATGTTTGTATACAAATAATATTTGCCAATAGATGTCAATTGTAATTAACATCTATTTGTCATCTAGTTATCATTTCCTACAACTCTTGGGTAAACGCAGATTATAGTGAGGTTGGCAATTATGTGTGTAAATAATTAATTACTAGTGTAAGTCTTATATTTGGGCAATAAACATTGAGTTATAAGGATGCAAAAGAATAAAATAATAATTCCACCTCTAGACAGTGAGTAAGCAATAGATATGATGATTTTTAATCCAGGAATGAGTGAAGACAAGCTTTCCAACAGGTACAAGAATGCCAAAGAATTCAGTAGACAGCGGGCATTATAAAAACAAAATTATGGCCTCCTGATAGTGTTAGTATGTTTTTGAAACTCTAGTTATGAATGAATAATACAAGTAACTCTTAATGAGAACTTATCAAGCACTAGACCTTATGTTATATGTTTTTATATATTTAATTCTCATAAGCAAGTGATGTAGGCACTACCATTACCACCTAAATTTATTTACCCAAGTTCTCTGGACTCAGGATTAGAGCTTTTTGGCAAATTTTTCATAAATGTATAGCTAACAAATAAAAACATCTGAATTCTGTAGACCAGGAACTTAACCACCAGATTACACTTTTCTTGTAGAGGTACCAGAGAGATGAAACTGGAAATGTAAACTGTACTCAAATTGTGAATGGTATTGGATACCATGTTTAGGTGTTTAAACTTTTTCCTCTAGGCAATACAAAATACTGAAAGGTCTGTAAGCGGGGTGATTATAATCCAATGTAATTTTTACAAAGATTTTTATGGTGGGCCATATGGGAAATTAATGAAGGTAGATTGATTAAATTGCCTATGGCTGCATTAAATTGCCTAAACGGAGGTAGGCCTCTAGAAAACTTAGAGGTTAATTTCATTAAGCCAGTTACTCAAACTAAACACTCTACAGTGATTAATGAACCCTACTTCAACCTCTGCCAATACTGATTCTCTAAGAAAAAACATGTGAGGTGAGAATAATCTGGCACAGAGAGGTAGCTGATGTGCTTATGGGATAGCCAAGTGATGTCAATAAAAATTTACCAATATGAATCAAGAGAGGTGTAACTCACAATACAAATAGGAAGTTAGGGCTCTTCACATAGAAATTATTTAAAGAAAGAAGTAATCTGACTTTATGAAAACATATTAATACTTATGTGAAGGATTATTTAGAATATAGTAGAATATGCATATTCATGGCATTACAATTTGCCCAAATGAAAACGTTAATCAGTACACTCAATATGGATTTTTGACAATACTTTCAACATGATGGAAAATGAAGATTAATGATTCTGGCCAATGTGATACAACAAAGACCAGATTTATCCTTCTGCCTTAAACAACCACAGGAAATAAACCACAAAATACATAAAATGATTTAAAAGTATTGGACAACAGGTGGGGTGGAACTGTGATCCCGCAGAGAAGGGAAACCAGGTCAGCAGTTTCTTATAAAGTTGAACACAGAACTCACCATACAACCCAGCAATCTAAGGGCTAGGTATTCACCCAAAGATATGAAAGATACATTTACATAAAGACTTGTATTCAAAAACTTTATTCTTAATTGGCAACAAAAAGGGCAGGTTTATTCTTCATAGGCAAAAAATAAAAAAAAACAAATTTTTATCAACTGGTGAATAGATAAATTATGGCACATCCATAAAATGGAATAGTACTTAGCAATAACAACAGCTACATGCAACAAAAAGAATTATTCTTAAAAGCATTTTCTAAATAAAAGAAGTCAGCAACAACAGAATACGTTCTGTATGACCCCATTATATTAAGTTTTAGAAAATGCAAAACTTTAGATTCATGTAGCAGATAAGTGGTTATCAGCAGTGAGAGCCAAGGTGAGGGAAGTGACAGCAAAAGGCTTATGAAAACCTTAAGGGGGACAGAAATGTTCCATATCACGACTGTAGTGGTGGCCTGACGATTGTATAAACTTGTCAAAATCCATTACAGTGTATGTTTACTTCAATATAGCTGACTCAAAAATTAATGTGGGTGTTGATAGTAGGGGAGGCTAGTGTTCATGGAGACAGAACTCTAATTTCTGCTCGATTTTGCTATGAACTTAAAAGTGTTTTAAAAAATCGTTTATTTTTTAAAAGTCATAAAAAATGCTGCTGAAAGGTAAATTTCACTATCAATATAATTATTGTGGCTTCACTAAAATCATAACATCTTAATATTATAAAAGAAGTAGATAGATAACATTTGTAAGGTTTCTGAGTATTGCTTTAGTGGGAATCTTATATATAAGAAAACTCTAAATATTTGTTAATTCGTATTGAAAGTTAAGATTAGTTTTCTTATCATAGATGACAAAATGTAAATTCACTGAACATTAGCTAGAATTTCTATTTTCCTTTGTGTCTAATGAAATTTTTTCTGTAAAATTATCGTTTTAAATTTCCAGAGGTGTTTTTCAGATTTATAGTTGATTATATTCTTCAGTAGAGAAATAATATCAAAGTGTCAGAAGGAATCTCATAGTTGTAATGTTGAATAAAAGCCTGATTCCAAAAGTACATACACGAATTTCAAAAATCAAAAAAACCTAATCTATAGTTATTAAAGTCAGAATGTTGGTTTTATTTGTTGGGCTGTTGTCTGGAGACTGGCATGAAGGAATCTCTGGGGTTTCTGTAAACATTCTATATCTTTATTTAAGCATGTGTGTCTATCAAGTTGTATAATTAAGAGTTATTCACTTTAAGTATTTTGTACTTAATTTTTGAAGCACTTTTTTTCTGATTGGTTTTACATTTTGCATTTTACATTTTTCTGAAAGTCTCTTAATTCCCCCTAGCTCCTTGCTATTCATTTAGTCCCTTAGTGACTTCACACAAAATAGCTGCAACTCTGCCTTATTTTTCTCTTCCCTCCACCTCTTTCACTGTTTGTTCCTCTCTCCTCTCTTTTCCTGAACAATTTTTTTTTTACACTTTAATTATCCCAAACTGTGCTAGGTGCTGAGGATACAAATAATTTGTGAAAATAGGTATGGTCCTGCTCTCATGGAGGTTTAATTCTAGGAAAGGAGACTAATACCATCAGGGGAAAAAAAAAAAAAAAAAAAAAAACACTGAAATAAATTGAGGAATGATAAATTGCTCTGTAAAAGCATATAAGTGGGAGGTGACCTAAGTAGTAAGGTTGGAAAAGGTTTTCCTAAATACGTGAGCATAGGCAGAGGAAGAGGGGAGGAGACACTGGTGGCACACTGTAAAATGTCAATATGAGGGAATAATGTTCTCTCCACTTCAGTCTAGCTCCACCCCCATATTATTTTCTATGTTTACCCATGGCCTCTATATTAATCATTCCAACAGTATATTTTCAAACCTGATCCTACCTGATAACTTAATAGCATTAGGCCTTATGGATATTCACTCCTAGAATGAGTTCTAGGTCTTTTTCCACTATAATCTCTAAACATTCTCATGCATATCTATGATTTCAAAGAATAACTATTTGAAGATATTTTATGATGTTATCTCTAGCCCAGACTTGTTCTTCTGAACTCCCAATTTACGGATTGATCTGCCTTCTTGGCATCTACAGGGTATATCAATATATCCAAGTTGGAAATATCATTCTCTTCTCTCTTAATGTTCCCAAATTGAACTAACTACTAGTGTTTCTTATCTCAGTGTCACTATCTGATCTTTCACACAAGACATAAACCTAGAATTTAGCCTTGACATCTCTTTAATCTTTGTTTCACATCAATATATTTCCATGACCTTTCAATTATTCCCCATCAATCTCTATTGCTTAGATAACTAAAATTTTCTTTATATCAATGCATATTTCCCATTTTTATTCCCGTCATCCTTGTTCATACAACATCACATTGTTCATACATCACATTTTTCACTGTGCCCAAACATACTCCCAACAAATTCTCATAGTACCTGGTATACTATAGGGCCTGGTCAGGTGGTTTGCAGGACATAGGGAGTGGAGTAGTTATTTCCTTTTAGTCATATATAAAGCAGTAAATTTTCACTGAAAAATCAATGCATTTATAAAATTCTTAATCCAACAAAAGTTGTATGTGTTTAGTAACTTCATCTCTATTAAAATTGAAAAAAAAATATTTTCTTTGCAATTGGACATGCACCCTGTGAAAATCGTAGGCCGATGACCCAAATTACATTTGCACACACATTGTTACTAGGGCTACTGTAGTCTGTATTTTGCCTATATTTGAAGATTTGTTCACTAGTTACAATCAATCTACTAATGGTTATTTTTATTTATCTTGTTTAAAAATAGTGTCTGCTATATGATGTTAAACTCTAAATTTGTAATTCTTAGAAAGCGTTATTATTAATGCTGCTTAGTAACCAAGAAATATCATAGCACAATTATGTCAACAAATACATAAATCCTTAACTATTGCAGTTATTTTATTTTCATAACTTGTATTTCCCAAATGTCTTTCTTTCTCATTGATTGTTTTAAAAAAATGCACGTAACTTTTGAAAGGTAGTCAGCTCAATCTGTCCTCACACTTTGTATCCTGAAAGAGTCATTAGTGATTAAAAAGTGAATTGAAGGTAAGGTATGTTGTATATTTTTGTGTTCTTTCTTGGAAACCAGATTATTCTTAAGACAGAATATTGGTGGTATAAAATACAGTAATATGAACTCAGAGAAGCACATGTGCATGCACACAAACATGCAACACACACACTTTTTTTTTTTTTTTTTTTTTTTGTCTTTTTTCCATGTCTGGTAACGGATTGCAACCCTCAGTGTTTCCCCCGTACCGGACCGGGGACCGGCAACGGGATTGCAAACCTCGTTGTTGCTCCCGCGCCTCGCTCAGCCAGTGAGCGGGAACCGGTCTGTATGTGGGATCCGAACCCTCAGGCGGGAGCGCCGCCGCACTTCCCAAGCAGCGCACTTATCCAGTGCGCCACCGGGCCGGCCCAACACACACACTTTCTAAAGTAATGCATTAGAAAATATTTTTGAGATAGTCAAATATCAGAGCTTGTATGGGGAAAACTATGTTTATTCATTATTCACTATGTTTATATACAGTCAATGCCATCATTCTTAATGATTTAGGTCACCTTCAGGACTTCTTTCTATCTTTCCCATCATAGTACCCACTTGCCCATTTATAGGTAGACTTGGAGATTTGCTTGGTCTTCTTTGCAGAGATGTCACATCTTGGATAGACCTTTGAAAGACAGCTTCCCAAATTGACTACAATTCATTTTTTCCAAATTCTACATTAGAAATTGATGGCTTTTTGATCTTTAATATAATCCAGGATGATACCATTGCTTCCCTATTCCAGAAGACGTAAACAGCACTTCAAAAATTCAACTAGACTCCTAAAATAGAACTCTACCTGTAATGAGACAAGGAATTTCTTGCTCATGCAGACAATGTGCTAAGGGCCAAGACTGCACATAAACTGTGAGATGTTTCACAGGCTGTGAGGTGTCTCATGGACATGATTATTTAACATAGCTATAGTGTGGGTGAACAGGAAGGTACATTTCTGTAACAATGTACTATTGCACCTAAAAAAAATCTAAGACTATCTGAAAGTAAGCATGTTAGAGTCTAACTGCCAGATCATTCATTCTGCATTCAATATATCCAAAAATATTTATCGAGATGAAATAAAGAGAAGCCGATACCTCATTTATGAGAAGCTATGGTAAGAATGTTTGGATTCATAGCACAAAACTCAATCTGTAAAACTATATATTGCACATATAATACACACACACACACACACACACACACACACACACACACCACACACCATTCTATTTTAATATAATAGAGATGTTTTGGAAATTTGGTCACCAATTGTACCAGTTCTCAGAATATACTGAAATAAAAAAAGAAATGTGTTCCAGAATAACAAATTTTTACATAAGAGACTCTACTTTGTTCTATGAGATAAATTATTTCTTGATATATTTTCCAGATGCCTTAATATATTCTGTGATCGTATGTATCATATATTACATAGCAGATATAAAGATTCAGATGGGTAACCATAGGTTAACATAGGTAAGAAAATTAATATTAAATATGAAAAAAGTGTTTCATTATTAGAATAAAAACTAACATGCTATGGTATTAACAAAGTCTGAAGTCAAATTCTGAAATGTTACTTTTTGTACACAGTATATTTTGGGGACAGGATAAGAAAGCCTTGGATAATCACCATATTAAAATATCATAAAACATGAAATCTAACCTAAGAAGTAGTTCTGTCCATGAGGTTTATGTCTACATTGTTGATTTTATCTTCTTTTCCAACTATATGTTAAGTTACAAGTACTGATATTGCATCATTAAATCACATTTTTTAAAATATGTCATTTACCTACTGGGAACATATGCTATCTCAATGTTTACTCTCAAGTCATGTACTATAAGCTTAAAGCTCTGAAAAAATAGAAAAATAAAAATGTCATTATCTGGGGCCGACCCCGTGGCGCACTTGGGAGTGTGTGGCGCTGGGAGCGCAGCGAGGCTCCCGCCACGCGTTCGGATCCTATATAGGAATGGCTGGTGCGCTCACTGGCTGAGCACGGTGCGGGCAACAGCACACCAAGGTTGCAATCCCCTTACCGGTCACGAAAAAGACAAAAAAAAAAAAAAAGAAAGTCACTATTTGAAGCTGAAAATAAAATTTCACCAAAATGATCTTACAAACATTAAAATTAAAGCAAAAACTATAATAATGTAATAACGAATACACAGATTTATTGGACATAAAGGGATATGCTAAAAGCATTGGCAGTGTATTTCCCTCAGTAAGAAGTCATTGCTTATTCTCTACTTGATCTACGCAGCTCAGAAAACTTAAACCAAAATCTGTGTTCAAGTCAACTGGTGATACTTCTTTAAGTGGTAAGATGGCTCTGAACTTACTCTTTGAATAAACAAACCATATCCTATTTCCTTTTTTATGTTAGAAATACAGCATTTTAAAATAGATTTTACTATTCACTGTAAGAAGGTATGCATCTGCACCATTCTCTTGCCATTCAATTTCCATCCCCTTCCATTTCTTTACTTATGTCCCTCTTAAGTTGCCAACATTTTGGATAGTTTCTTTTAAGATAAATTTCTAAATCAAATAATATAGAGCTAAGCAAGAGTAAATGAACGTCCTTCTTTATGTTGAGTTATATGCACAATAGGTTTTACTCTGCCAAACATTGGCGGAGACAAAATAGTACTGATAGAATTTTTCTGCCTTCTGGTATGGGAGAAAAAACTTATTCTGTCAATTATACCATTTGGTTCATAATGATCCAAGAAAAGATTTTGATACTGGACCTTTTAGATGTGATATTCTTCACAAATGGCATATTTTCTAAGTCCATGTGTTATATATGTACCACATGAGAAACAAATAGATGTATATTTAGTGTTTAGGAAATGGAGGAGATAAAAATACCTCAGAATCACTAAATTTAGGTCATCTATCCAAATATGATTTGAAAATATGGTCTTATTATTCTTTTTATCACAACAAAATTTGCTCTCCCAACCAAGTCACGAAATCAATCTTTCTCCCACTATAACTTCAGAATGGAATACAGCATCTGCATACCAGACCTTCATGACTAGACAAGAACAACACAGATCATTTCCAGTTAAGATTCTCAGGGAAATTAAGTATACAGAATGGAATTCTCTAAATTAGAATGTCCATAATACGAGAGCGGGGATTGATTTGACTGGAACCAAGTCTCCAGGGTTTCAGAAGTTTAGTATAACAAAAACAAAGCTGCTTTTGAAATCCTGGGCTCTGCTCAATTTCTCAGCCATTTTGTAAGATATTATGACTGTATTTATTCAATAAAATAGAAATACAACCTATATTCAAGTTCAAATATACCTTTCCTCTAGCAAAAATGCATGTTACCTCTTCTGAGCTTGAGCTCTAAATGGAAAATGGTGGTCTGTGACTGAATTATTTACTATTACTGTAATTTTGTGTTCAATTTCCACTAATACATCTACAACATATTATAGACTCATAGAGTCATAATGTTTATAACATTTTAAACAGTATGTTTATAACAGGGAAAATGCATCACCAATGCAGGAAACACACAAAAACACAACTGTGTTCCTTAATAAAGTATCACCTGCACAGAGTAAGGATGGTACATTGTTTAAGATTTAAATTCAAGTAGGTAACACTGACAAGAGAAATAAGAGGTTGATTCTGTAATAATTGGATTAGCAGAACTTACACAAGTGTTTTATTAAAAGCTTTAATTTACCATGTCAACAGCTAACATTTACATTACTCCCACCAGTAATTTCTCAGTATAACCTATTTTTTAAATCTGATCAAAGGTCCATAGCATATTATTTCCACTCAGAAAAACCTGTTTGATGAATCTAGACAATGAAAACTAAGAAGGAAATTGAAGAGAGTTGAAAAATACATGGACCCAAGTTAAAGTCTTTGAAACAAAACACAGGAAGAAAAGACCAATTTGTAAGTGCTTGAAAATGCAATTTGTTATGCATATTCCCTGGCCAATGAAAAGTGAATGAAAAACTGGGTTGATCTGATGTTCCCATGGCCTTCATTTATAATGCCATAATTGGAGATAAATGGAAATATCCTAGACTGAAAGGAAATATCCTGGAAAAAGTTTCCAGAAACTGTTCTAAAATGAAATGACAATTTTACACTGATCTTTGCTATATTTTTAACTTATGCATTGTGTCTTATAGTCCTCATTTACCCATTATGCACAATAAATGTACAGATCTTTGAATATGAAAAATATTATGTTTTTTTGAAAATTATTTTAGCGTTTTATTTTGAAAATTATTTTGAAATTCTTTTCAAAATTAGTTAAGTGGGTAGGGATTTGTGACATATTAATGTTATAGTATAAGTAATATGTTGATTTTTAACTTTCCCTTTTTAAAAGATTATCTTTAACTTAAATATATCTTTAATCATGAAAGTTTCTGAATTGTTTTTTGATTATAACCAGTAATTAAGTGGAAGCTTATTAAATGAATGTAAATTGAATTCCTGAAAGTAACACAAAATCATTATAAAATCAAGACCTTTATAACATGCATTTTAATAAGGAAAATATGGAGTTTGAACAGTCTGTGATTTTTTTTCATATAAAGTAAGTTTTGCACTTGCTAGAAAGTCTAACTATTTGTATAAAAGATCTCAATTGGGTTATTTAGTTTTAACTGCTTTATTTATTTTAACTTTTGAATTGTTCTCCATTTAGGTAAATATAAATAATAGAAGTACTATATCATAAATCATGGTTTTAAAATGATATGTCCTGAAATTCTAGTTATGGACGATGTGCTACATTTTAAAAAATGTTTTTATGCGACCTATAATGATCCCACAAAGTAGCTATAGTCTCAATTTTGATTAGGGGTCTATTTAAGAACCACATTATACTGCAACCTTTTCTCTATTTCATCTTGACAAACTAATTCCTAAACAGACTAACAACCTAAAAGTCCTTGTTTTGCTAGATTTGGAAGGTGTTACATTGAAACAGATTATAATTGCAAAAATATTAACAGATGTTTCACTTACCCAAATTACTTGGAGCATGTCAGGAAGAGTCTAGAATATATTTTGTTATGCAGGTTGCGGCTAATGTACACAGTATTCTTAAATTAGCTCAACTTCAAAGGAGGATAAAGTAAACCATACATTTTGGCCAACTATCGTTATTAATGACAAGTTTTTAATATCCACTAGTTTAAATATTTCTTTTAAAATTATATTATCAAGAATTAAAACTGAACTTGAATTTTCAAAATGTACAGATATAAATATTTAAAAAATTGTTTTATCAGAGATTCAAAACTAGTTAAATATTGATTTTTCATATTGTGTCTTTTCATTGGAATACTTGAAAATGTTTTATAATTCATATGCTTGTTATATATTGTCAGAGATATATTTTTAACAGACTTCATTGGCCCATATAAACATTATAAGTCAGAAGAATAACAAGGTAAAAATGAGGTAGAACAGGTCATCATCTACTCAATAATAATAGAATAAAATTAAATTGCTCAGAAAAAAATTGGAATTGGGTTGTCTTCATTCTTTCCCACATCAAATGTAATTGACAAACAATTTTTAAGACATGAAGTAAACAAATATGAAATCTACAAGAGGAGGGAAGGAAAGAAAAAGGGTGGAATGGAGGAAAAAACAAAAAGAGGTATCAATGTATATAAAAATGTCACAGGAAACTTTTCCTCAAACAATAGAAAATATTAACCAGTAAATTAATTAGGAAGACATTTGTTTAATTATCACAGAGAACATAGGGTAGTTTTACAAAGAGAAAATTAATATAATTTCATTCATGGCAGGGTAGCCAAGCCACAGAGGCAGAAAGAATATGTAAGATCTCAGGTCTCCTACAGAAAACTTACTAGATTTTGCTAGAATCAAGGTTTGTTGTTTTCATAGATGATGGATTTAATTAATTTAGTATAATTCTTAGAAATTTTGTACTATGATTTTTGGGTGGCTTATAATTAATTGACTTTCAAAGGCTGGTGTTAATCACTATTAGTTCCCGGTGGTAAGAAAAAAAAAGTAGGCTGAGCAGGGGCTTTTGGAGTTTGGTTGACTAGATCTTAGGAAGAAATAAGCTGTTTTTCACAATATTGAAGTAGTCACCAAGGGGAACCACATGGCTGAATTCCAGTGGAGATTTTGATCCAAAGGAGAAATAACTAAACCAGGAGCATATTCTTTTTTTTTTTTTTTTTTTTTTTTTTTTTTTTTTTTTTTTCCGTGTCCCGCAACGGATC
>NW_007726111.1:413864-544635 GCF_000696425.1 Galeopterus variegatus | reverse complement strand
CATTTTTTTTTTTTTTTTTTTTTTTTTTTTTTTGTCTTTTGTCTTTTTCCGTGTCCGGCAACGGATCGCAACCCTCAGTGTTGCCCCCTTACCGGACCGGGGACCGGCAACGGGATTGCAACCCTCGGCGTTGCTCCCGCGCCTCACTCAGCCAGTGAGCGGGAACCGGTCTGTATGTGGGATCCGAACCCTCGGGCGGGAGCGCCGCCGCGCTTCCCAAGCGGCGCACTATCCAGCGCGCCACCGGGCCGGCCCCCAGGAGCATATTCTCATGAAGTGCTGAGTTTGTTTCTAAGGAGTACAACTAATGAAGTTGAGGAAATTTTAAGACTTGTAAATTTATGTAGAATGGAAGAAATGATACAAAATAGAAAAAGAGCAATTATAATACACCTAAGCAATGGAGAGGAACAAATTAAATAAATAAATAAAATAAAATTCAAAAGCTATGACACAGTAGAGGAAATTCTGCTATACTGCTATGGAGCTATGCATGTGACACAAATAAATATATCTATCTTTACTGACCATGGAAGTTAGTTCTTTAAAATATGAAGCAATATTCTATTGAAAAAAAGTGAATAAATGAGCATCATTAGAGAGGAGTAATATAAAATAAAAGAGTCAAGGAAGAACTCTTCATAGCTAATGATGCCTTGATAAAAATGAACCTCATTACAGAGAAGGAAATCAAGCTTCTGGAAAAGCATATTTAACAACAAGGAGAATCCCAGGAAAACTTCCTATTGCTAATTCATGTGTATACAAATGACATCATCAAAAGGGTTAGAGAAACATCTTTAGGGGTAGGCCTGGGATGTTAACTGAAGGACTTGGTAGAGAAGGCTGTGTTTTCCATCATCATTGCTTCCTAGGCAGAGAAAAAACTAGGATCTAGGCTCTGCCCTCTTCCATTTCTATGATGGTCTTATGAGTTATTAAAAATAGTTTAACATTCACTTGTTTTTGTTTGTTTTTTAAATTATACTAAATATAGCTTTTAATGTTGCTCATATAGTTTTGTACTCTATATTTGGTATTTAAAAATAAGAGATCTGAAGACAATCTCTGAGGTAAACTGTCTTCCTTCACCACTAAATAAGTGGGTGACCTTTAAGAAAGTACTTAATCCAAGACTTAGCTACTATATTTCTAAAGTGGCAATAATAATAGCACTTATTTCACAGTAGTGTAGACAGAATTAAAGGAGAAAATTCTCAGTACCAACCATATAATAAATGCTCAACAAATATTAATTTTATTATCATTATTCCAGGATTTTATAGGTTCACCAACAATATTGGAAGACATTTTTGAGATCTTGTTCTAAAAATATCAGAGAGATTCTGGACAGTATTTGACAGAGTTGTATAACAATGATTGATGGTGACTAAGGGAAAATATGTAGCTGTCAGATCATCCTTATTGTATTTTCTAATCTCATCCTTCAGTTGTGGTTTCTTGTAAAACTTTACGTGCTTGAAGTTCACATGGCCCAGCACATGTGGAATCCCTTTTCGTTTCTAACAGAATTCTGTTAATTCTTGGTGTTTACATAATTGCATGGAGTTATAGCATTTTCATTGGTAGTTTTATGTTTCCATCAACTACTGTTGATATATTTATCCATTTTTTGACATTAGGGATGCACATACATATATGACACGATAAAGATGAAAATGCAATTCAAACAACAAACATAAGTTAATTGTAGTATGTGAACTGGACTATGCACCACTCAATGGTAGGACTCTGTCTAGAGCCCTGATCTGTGTCTGCACAAAAGTGGTGCTCTTTCTTTAATTCAGGTATGGAAACATGCTATGTATCTAATGGATGAAGAAAAATGGGAAAATTACAAAGTAAACAGCACTATGGGAGTGTACTACTGAGCAACCACCTGGAGGAAGGAAATGGATGACATGTCCTGTCACAGATCACCACGCTGCCTCACAAGCCAGCGTAGGAATGGGAGATAACTCTGTGGACATCTGCAAAATTCTCTTTCAGCAAAATCACATCATCTGACAAATTCCTGACACACCTTATTGAAAATTCCATCAAAGATAAAGGAAATGAATTATTTGGGAAATGGCTATTCTGGACTTAAGTCTAACCAACAAAAATTGATTCATTAAGTGAGAGAAATAGGAATCCTGGGAGAAAACAGTTCAGTGGCCTAAAAGTCCATAATAGTCCAGGAGATAGAGAGTGGATTGTCCCTGTTTTCACTAGTGGACATTTGGAAATACACCTCCACATCCCAAAGGCAGTCATTGATAATTTTTTGGTGCACTTTCTTTCAGTTACTTTTTCCTCAGTCCTTAAAAAAAACAAAAAGCTTTAACAGCTTTATTTAGATCAAGTTTCCAGTCATTTGAAAAATGGGAGTAACTTTAGATATTTTAATTGATCTGAAAATGTATAATTTTGTATCTTTTGTATTCAGTGTTATAAGATAAACATGTTTCCATTTAATTACATGTGATTAACCTAATTGGAATGGCTATGTAACAAACTTTATGGTTCAGAGAATACAGTGACTGTCACTTCCACACCCAATTCCACTCCTCCTCTCTTATACAGCAGCCATGCCATTTTGGGGATGTTGATATAAATCTCACCTCCTGGAATGGCCCTGATTGGTCTAGGCCAGTGTTTCTCAGAGTGTGGTCTCAGGAGCTCTAATCTTCAAGAACTTTTCAGGGACTCTTTGAGGTCAAAACTACTTTCAAAATAATATCAAGATATAATCTGCCTCTTACACTTTCTGGTGAGTGAACAGTGCAGTTTTCCAGAGGCTACAGATGGGTGCTGTCACCACAGATGGAATACAGATGCATGAGAACCCTTCCACTAAGCCAGATGTTAAGGAGATGTTCAAAATATGAAACAATGCTATTCCTCACTAATTTGTTTTGTTTTGGAAATATATTTTTATTAAAATATGTGTTTGTTAACATGTGTTTAGTTTAATATAGTTTTTTTAATAAAGTAATGAATATTTTTAAATATCTGTTTTAATTCCTATTACAGTAAATACTGATAGAGATAAAAACTTTTAGGGTCCTCAATGATTTTTAACAACATAACAAGATCCTGAAACTAATAAGTTTTATACATTAATATAATCCTTTGTCATATTCTCTGATAATACTTTGTCTTAATTTGTAGTTTGCACATAGACATTAGTTAAAGAAAGGAAATTTAGAGACATAAATACAGAAAATATTTTTTTTCAAATGAAAACAATTTTACATTATCAAGTATTTCCTTTTTGCATTATAAAGTATTTGCTTTTTTCTTTATAAATTCTTTTTGCTATTCAAGTTTAGAAAGCCACCCTTTTGAATTACAGCCATGTGTTTTTGAGGGGCGGATGTTTTAATTCTTTGAATTTTTGTAATTATTTCAGCCTCAAAAAATTATATTGCTTGCATGCCATAATAAACTAAGTATTTTGTCACCAAAAATTTATTTTGTTGTATTACATAGATCCTAAGCATTTATTGTCTTTCCTAATAGCAAAAACTAGTTTTTTACTTACATTACTATGCTGCTATTATTTTTCTGTTTTGGGTAATAAGTATGAATCAGAGGCAAAATTCACTACATAAGAAAAGGGAAAAGATATTCCAGAGTAATTTTTAGAACTAAAAGAAGTTAGTCAATTTAGAATAAACTGTGCAGGCCCTGAAAATACAGAAAGACTGAAAAGTGAGAGAAGAAAGACAGGACAAGGGGGGAAAAAAAAGGTTGAACTGTAAAATTGTTTGCATTCTTTTAACCACAAGAATGAGGGCAGTTAAAAACACAGAATGCATTTGACCAAATAGAGTTAACTATGCTTGATCAAAGCTTCAGGATGCATTAATTCTACTCTCAACTGCCCAGAAATATCCGACCTTCCTATTACCTTGTGGTTATGGCACTACAAAAGGGAGAGACAACGCATGACAATTAAATAGCAATAATTAGGAGCAGTGAGATAGGTTATAGAGTCAGTTTAGCCCTGCAGGGAGAACTGAGGGATAATTGGGTGGGGTTTGTGCCACAGGAAAAAAAATGACATCATGACAAGAACGAATATGTTTTTTTTGTGTGTGTGTGTGACCGGTAAGGGGATCGGAACCCTTAGCTTGGTGTCGCCTGCACCGCGCTCAGCCAGTGAGCGCACCGGCCATCCCTATATAGGATCCGAACCCGTGGCGGGAACGCCACTGCACTCCCAAGAGCTGCACTCTCCCGAGTGAGCCACGAGGCTGGCCCACAAGAACGAATATGTTCTAAAGCCTGGTGCTGGAGGGAACACTGTCTTACCCAGCTTACTCACGCGCTCAGGAAGGGAACCCGAATATATTAAGAATTTGGAACCAGAAAAGGATACCCTTTCGGTGCCTCTATGGTTCAGAATAGTCCAGGTATTAGGGTGTGTGGTTCATGCTTTCTGCATTTATTATTATTATGCCCATTTTATACTTGAAATAGAGACTGAAAGAGTTTAAGTAACTTGCTCAATGTCACACAGCCCACAAATGGTGAATCCAGGATTCAATCCCATATCTCTTACCCTCCAAAACTCATTCTCTAACCCAGTCCCTCACTTTGGTGAAGACATTTCTTTCCTAAAGTAAATTTGACTATATCTCATATTCTATTATTACTATTTATTCCAGTGATAGGCTTATTGTGAATGGTAGTCACTCTAAATATAGTGACTTCTATCTACCCCTTATTCCTCATCATGTTTCATTTTTTTATATTCTCATCTTTTTTCTCCTGCAACAACTTCAGAATCACACTGAGGTAAGTTTTAAGTGAATTAATACATTTAGGATATTTCTATTTACAAGAAAACTCAGAAAATACTCTGATATTGAGAACTATATAGCTGTCATAAGATATTTCTCTGAGTTTAATAAGTAATCCTAAGAGATTGTGAATAAATAACACATCTGTAATCAGTAACATAAATTATGTCATATTTGAAATATTTTATCTTGAATAAGATAAGATTCTAACATTGAAATTATATTGTAGTTTTACATTTGAGTCATTAAACATGCTTATGAAAATTTAAACTAAAAGAATTAGAGATAGGACTATTTAATTAAATGATGTGAGTATATCTACCAAAAAGAAAATAATAATAATAATAATAATAATAATAATAAGTCTTTTCTACTCCCTTTGAAAAGTCTGTACTGAAGTTGTCACAAATAAATCATTATTAAAATAAAAAAAGATTCTTGCCCTTATATATGTCAAAGACCTTCTTCTCCATTAATTTTTGACTGCAGTATACTCTGTGATCTAATTTTATCAGTTAGCCAAAGTAGTATATTGCAGTGCTTCAACAATGAAAATTTAATTTATCATATATTTATTGTGAGCCTGGTTCCACAGAACTGAAGTAGTCCCATGGAATATAGCTTTGACTAAATTATATATTATCTTCTTATAAAGCTGACAATCTAGCAGAGTAACTTAAGCATTAAACTAACAATTACAAGCATAAGTGTAATATCATAAAAGTATAATATTGAAATGGTAAGTTATGATGACATGATCAATAGTCACTTACTAATACAGTAAATTACTCCTCTTTATTAATCTGCTATAATCAGTTAAGTTTCTGAGCAAACCATCATGGTGGAAAATGGATCCTAGCTGTCCAGATTTCACTTCACCTTGCATGACTCTGTAGGTTACAATCATGCTTCACACTCAATCAAGCAAGAACGTGGAACATCTATTCTTTCTGCCTCAGTAGATAAGCACTCCAAAGCACAATTACTTCGGCTCCCCCAAGAGGTTCATCCATAAACAACTGAGTGAAGGCCTTTCTGTGCAATGAAAATCCATGTCATTTTCTGAGGCACTTTAAGCTGACAGGCATACTAGATGGAAAATTGTTATTCTCAAACTGGCCACACAAAAAGGAAAACTCAAATTTAGTTACTTGATTATGCAAGATTTTTCATTGTGCTCTCACTTTTCTGCCTATTCTATAGGCAGAAAAATGAAAGTTTGTTCTAAGCAGTTCAATGTTCTAAACAATTTACACATAACTCATTTTATCTTAAAAAGGTTTAGTTTTTGAACAAATTGAAGTTCTGAGCATTTAAGTAACTTGACAATACCTCTATGAAATATGTCTAAAAATCTATTAACCCTGCTCTCTCCTCTTTCTCTCCCTTCAGCCACATCTATACAAGGTATACAAAGTAATGGACCACAAAACCCCTCTAGGAACTGAGGGTAGAGTAGAATTAAGAGAGAAATTTTGGGATAATGAAAAAATCAATAGGTTAGTTTGGAATTATCAATTATGAATATGTCTCCATAATTTAGTATAATTACTTAATTTTCCATCTTAAACAAACAAGGTTAATAAATGCTACTTAGTTTATTTCAAGTTATATACAGTTGCCTTTAAAGGAAGCGTTTTTAAAAATCCCTCCAAAGGGCCGGCCCAGTGGTGCACTGGATAAGTGCGCCGCTTGAGAAGCGCGGCAGCGCTCCCGCCCGAGGGTTCGGATCCCATATACAGACCGGTTCCCGCTCACTGGCTGAGCGAGGCGCGGGAGCAACACCGAGGGTTGCAATCCCGTTGCCGGTCCCCAGTCCAGTACGGGGGCAACACTGAGGGTTGCGATCCGTTGCCGGACACGGAAAAAGACAAAAGACAAAAAAAAAAAAAAACCCTCCAAAATAACCTACATAATTTCTGTTTGTAACTACCAAATAAGCAGTTATTTTTTAAGGAATAGAGGAATTGGTAAAAGGCCACAATAATTGATTATATTGTATAATGATATAACGATGAATATACTGATTATCCTGATTTGAACATTTGAGCATCACATATTGTACAGAGGTATTGATATTCAATGCTGTACCCCAGAGATATGTATGATCAACTATGTTCCAATACAAAAAAAAAAGCACTAAAACCTTCCAAACAATAGTTTTGCCAGAAATTACTTTGGACATTCAAAGGACAGATTTACTATAGATGTTCAGAAGAGGTGGTGATCTAGTCCAGCTATACGCAGCTATTCTAATCATTTCAGAGAAAGAAGACCAGATGTGAATTAAGGCTTAACAAGAAATGAAGATGTTGATAGGAACTGTGGAGCAAAAGCAACATTTCAGACAGGAAAAATAAAATGAAAAAGGTATATAGGTGAGAAAGTAAGAGATGCATTTGGAATCATGAGTAGACCTAGGCATATGTAGATAGAGAGAGATCAGGTTAGAATTGAAAACTGAAACCCAAACTGAAAAGAACCTTAAAGAGTAAGCTAAAGAGATTGGACTTGATTCTTCAGGTATCATAAAATTTTCTTACCCAAATCTACAATTGTATTTATTTAAAAGAATCTTGAAGAAATCTTAGGTTTAAAAATATTGGATTTTCTGAATAACACATTAATAAATATATAGTAATTTTATACATACTCTGTGCTAAGTACTAAAAACAAAAACATATGTAAGGTAGCGTTAATGTTCCCAAAGACCTTGTGGTTTGAGTAAATAGGAAGCACAATGTAATGCTATAGGTGTTATTACTGAACCTTACTTAATGATAGTAATACATAGTATTTTTTTAAATAGGGTATAAACCTGAAAAAGTGTATTTCTCCTTACAACTTTAAGAAGAGTATTCAAATTCATTCATCATGCTATTAGTGAATCTTGCTCACCAAAACAGTGAGCTTCTGACAAGGACCCAGTAATTTTTTCATGATATGTAGTCTTTTTTGTGTGTGCAACCCAAGAGAAAGTGACTTGCATGCCAAAACCACTTATGAATATAAATCATTATCCTCTATAGATGAGTTGAAATTAAAAGCAGGCTATTCATCTTTGTAATGAGGACTACAAGGAGAAAGATCATTTTAAAACCCAGGTAATTATTTCATACACCACTTAAAAATTGTAAGTAGGCCAGAATTTTGGTTTTGGTTTATTAGTTATATGTTTAGTAGTTTTATATATTATATATTGTATACAATATATACATATATACAAGCCATATAATAAATAAGGTGAGATAAATTTAAAGCAAATAAAGAGCAAAAATAAAAACTGCACCCAAATGATTAACAGTTTCTAAAAAATTTAATTAACACATATTTTATATATGTTAATTATATATAAATAATACCTATAGACAAAATTATATAGAAATACTAAATATCAATTTATCTCACCTTGATCACCATATAGCCAGTGTGTATACACACACACACACACACACACACACATACATATATATATAATATATGTATATATATGACTATACATGTACACATATACTGGCTATATGATAACCAAGGTAATATAGATTTATGCATATTATTTATATGTAATTTTGTATAAAGAATATGTATCTTCTCTGTCTCTCTCACATACATATATATGTGTATTTTTGTGTACACAAGTGACTGGATTTTATATCGATGATATATCTTTAGTAGATTTTCTTTCAAATATGTATTCAGCCCTGAAACTGCAGATATCACTAGAGTATAATGTTAATTTATCTCAGTGAGGATTATATTATTTCTGTTTTCATTGAAAACAATAAACTCACTTTGCCAAAATTGAATCCCAACAGAAATCAATAATACAAAGATGGACATATAAAGCACACAAACCTATACTTGGAGTCCAGGCAAAACCTCAAACCAACTTGAGCCAGACATTTTACAAGTTTATTATGTCTGGGAACTTTTTTCTTAAGAAATGTACTTTAATATCCTGTGTTTTTTATATACTTACTTCTAGGGAATTTTTACCAAATGTGCATTATGATCTTTCTTTGGACCAAGTAGAAGAGTTATTTTTAGTCATTCCAGGAGTTAACAATAATGTGCTGTTGAAAGTAACTTTCAGTATTTAATGTACTTTGTTCATCAGTATCATGACACCAAGTGACAAAAACAAAGGCAATAATATATATCACTCTTTCATGAAGAAAACCTAAGATTCAGACTTTTTATGAGACTTGCTATGAAGCTGCAGAACTTCATGGTGAAAGAGGAGCCTACTCTCTGGATGCTAAGATGAGGCAGTCTTTTTTTAAAATATTATATTCAACACCCTAATTCTGCAGACTAGAAAAGGCAATGCCAGCATGTTTCTAATCAAATTTAAACATGTTTCTAATCTAGTTATTTGAAAATATTAATTTATTTATTTGAAATAGATTAACTGAACATTTAATACATACCAGATGGTAACGTAGGTGCTATGGATAAAATGGTGAACAAAACAAAGACTATACTCACAGATATACCATTATTTTAAGTGGTAACAGATAATAAACAAATGACCAAATAAATGTAAAACACAATGTGAAGTAGTAATAAGCATCATGATGGCAAATGCAGCAGAGTGTGTGGACATTGTATGATGATGATGTGTTTCCTTGAGGCTAGTCAGAAAAACCTTCCCTAAAGGTGTGATGATGTGTGCTGAGAGGTGAGGAACATGAAACGCTGACATCTGTGATAGATCGGTCCTTGTCACGTCCAGGGAGCAGCAATGAGGTGGGCATTGCTGGGTGGAACGAAAAGCGGGAAGGGTGGTCAGTGGTAGCCTGGGTCAAAACACTCAGATTACAGCAAAGAGTTTGGATTTTATCTTAAACTGTAAAACGTTGTCATCACCGTATTTGGACCAGAGACTTAAATTATCATATTAACATTTTAAAATGATCATTCTGTGCAGTGAGGATACTAACATGTACAGGCAAAAATCAAAGTAAAGAGTGCAGCCCATATAAGAGATGATGGCTACTCGATGGCAGAATGAGAGGTCGAGATATTGTGAAATGGCACTTTAGATTTGTATAGAAAAATTATACAGTTATATGTCAGGACCAGCTACTAGTATTTCAAAACCAAAGAGCTTTTTCTTGAGTTCCAAGTATTCACAGAGTACAATGTAACACTTGTGGTTGGAAGAAATTACAAAACTTCCTTCCCTCAAGTAATAATACCGATATTACTTTTTTAGATGATTGTGGAATAATCAGGCTGCAATAATCTGGAAAAGCTGCTAGGTAGAGGCTGGACCTGTTACTTAAAGGATGCATACTCTTTGTCAAGAAAGCAAGCCATCCCTGGTGAAAAGGGAAGCTGAGAAACAAAGATGAGGATGTTGACTGCTATGGCATTGTAGGCGGCATGAACAGGCTAACCTGATTGAAGCACAGAATCTTATTGGAGATAAGTACAAGATAACCTCAAAGAGGCAGGTTGTGGCCAGATTCCTGACAGCCTGGAATGGCAATCTAAGGAACTAGTAACTTACTCTGCAGGTGCAGGAAGACATTGCTGGGTTTGAATATAAGCATGAGTTATGCTGATGAAAGTTGGATTTAGAAATATATGAGGATTAAATGTGATAATGTATGTGAACTATAATTCATAAACTTTGTCTCCACACTGCAGCATACATGTTTCATAACTCCAGAGCCTCATTACAGAATCAGAAATGTGTGTACAAACAAGTCAATACCTTATATTTTAATGTGCAAATTTCCTCTCAGATATATATGGTTTAATAGAAACATACTAAAATAAGATATAGAATATCTATGAAAAATCATACATGAATTATAATTTCTAGTAGAAGTTAGAGTATGTAAGACTTAAATACAGTTAAAAAAGGAAAATTTAAAAAAAAAAAAACAACTTGGTTTCTCTGTTGAATTCCTACTTTAGCCGTGTGTCAACCCTAGGTTCCCTCACTGTCTCAACTCTCCATTTCAGTTTGTAAATCCTTGCTCTTCAAGGTATTTTAACAACACATTCTTTTATTTAGATCTCAAAAATAACTTTAGAATATATATTTGTATTCTCATTTTATAGGAGAGGAAACATATTCATAGAGATGAAATTGCATGATATAAAGTTTCTTTAGTGAGGAAAGATAAATAGACACACAAAGATAATTACATAAACCAAACGCTAATATAGCATGCTCTCAGGCATCAGTAGAG
Source organism: Galeopterus variegatus (assembly GCF_000696425.1). Classification (NCBI taxonomy): domain Eukaryota; kingdom Metazoa; phylum Chordata; class Mammalia; order Dermoptera; family Cynocephalidae; genus Galeopterus; species Galeopterus variegatus. Next base: position 533,618 of record NW_007726111.1, on the reverse strand, counting down.
TTTCTGAATTCTCCCATGTTTCTCCATGGTGACAACAGCTATGGATGGGACTACCTAACCAGACAGAAGATGAGGATAAATAATAAACAGATAGACAGATGGCTAGATGGCTAGATGGATAGATAGATAGATAGATACAGATAGATGATAGGTAGATATACGGGTAGATAATGTATATATCTAACCTGTCTAACATAGATACATAAATGTACATACATATAAGTTACATGTGCATGTGCGTGTACATCCTTTTATACACATGCATGCACACACATACATGTGTGTACACATACACAAATATCTATTTATGTAGGATTCCTCTTTTTGCCATTTTCATAGGGGAACCATGAACCAGGTCACATATGTAGTTATTGGTGGAATTTCTTTCCAGCAATACTTTCTTCGTTCATTATCTTGTTCCTTCAGAAACTTGTTCAGAATCATATAGACCTATCCGTGTCAGCATGTTGATGGTTACTACTGGACAATGTATATCATGTCTCAGTGACTTTTATTTATGTCATGCAGTATGGGAGAGGTAGGCAAATGAAGCATTTAGGACAACTGGAATTTGAACAGTTATTGTAATAATATCCAGAATTGGTAATTATCTTTAGATCCTACTCTGATGCAGAATACTTAGATTTTTTTAAAAAGTAATTCGCTAACACAAAATTTTTAATTTTCATTAGAAATTAGATGAGTAATTAGGTCCTAATTATTTTGATCATAGCCTCAACTTATAACTAATTAATATATAATAAAGTATTAAGACATGCTAATGTTTATTACAGATATTATTTCATTACTTATAACAAGACAAGCCCTACATCTCACAGAAATTGAGAAACAATATTTTGTATATTTGAATTTGAAAACATGAATAGACACCTAATTGGATTTTTAATTTTCCTTTTAGATTGCTATTTTGACGATTTTGGCTATAAGAATATAAAGATGTTAACAATCTCCTTCAAACTATTTAGGTTCCACTTAAAGTAAAACACCAAGGAAAGAGTAAGTGATATGCCTTTTAGAAATAAAGAGTTTCCTCCCATTAACCTGATAACGGGCCTCTCCTTGATGAATACTTCCCTTTGTTACTTACAAAACTGTCCCATGGATTGGGTTTTAACATATTTCGAAAAGCAAAGCAAGCAAACAAAAATCTTTTATATTAGACCTTAACCAAAACCTGAACTTCTTGGTAAATTGGTTGACAAAACAAAAAAATAACACTTCTATCTTACTGCCAGTGAACTGTTCCATGACACCTTGGAAACATTACTGATCTATCTCAAGCCACCTCTAACCTCTTTGTTCTCTCATCACCAGCCACTCAGAGAGCTATTATCTCCCTCACTTCTTCCCAAATTGGATTCTCAGAGATTATTTCCACCGTTTGTGTGTGTGTGTAAATTTGGCTCATGTCTTCACACTCTCTGTTTAACTGCCTTATCTTTTTAGACAAAATCTGTTCACCCCCTCAACTGCTTTAGACATTTCCGGGTTCTATCTTCAGCCATACTCCTGGGCTGTGATTCCCTCCTCCTGTTTCTGCTTAACTCACTGTGAGTAAGTAACAGTCACTTTAGGATCTAATTCCCCAGCAATCACGCTATTCTTCCTACAGACAACTCCTCTCAAATGCTCTTCTTAAACTTTAAAGTTTAAGGCTTGGCTTTTTGGCACAAGTTGAATAGGAATTCTGGATTCTACTGTATTTCTCACTTATGTGACACAGCAGCTGCAGCTTTGGAGGTGTGGCATTGAGGTTGTGTGGGTGGATATAGTGGTGACTATTTTAATGAGTCATTCATTGAGAGGTTTTAGTGCTGAAAACTGAACCCAAAGAGACACACATGATGCTCTTAAAGAACATGGACAATATCAATTCATAAGAAGAAAACATCTAACTGGAAAGCAAGAAGTCTGCAGCATCCCCTCACTCCCTTGGGAAATCAGAAAACTCCATTGTATACCATGATCAAATAACTAAGAATGTAGGGAATATTTTAGTTTGGAAATAGAATATATTTTCAAATAAAAATTGAGTTGCTTTGTAGTAAGTTGCACTTATGGCCCCAGTTCTCCCTTTTTTCTTATCTCATATTCTTTGCCAGATGATTTTGCAGTTCTTACCACAAAGGGGGATGACTATACTCATATTTTCCCCACTCCTAAGCTATAAGATAGTTCTTAAGACTTGTTTTTGCCAACAGAATGAGGCAAAAGTGACAGTGTGCCAGTTCCAAGCCTAGGCCTTAAGAAATGTTGTGTTTCCATTTGCTCTCTTGTGATTCTTTCGTCACCATAAGATGGACATGGTTGGGCTAGACCACTGGTCCCAAAGAGATGATAAGATATACATAGAATGAAGAAGCCCTTGCTAAACTGCCTTAGCCAAGCCCAGACTAATTCAGTGACTTAATGTGGAAGCTAAAGTGAGCTTATATCAGGTGACCCCAGCTGACTGAGCTGACAGTTGCTTTAGGGCCACCAAACTGACAATTCTTTGTTATTCCATAACAGCTATTTGTATACATTGAATAGAATAGTTTCTCAAATAAGTACAGAAATTAGTTACTTTCAAGTTTGCCTAAATTCCCAACTTATCATAATTATGTCAATATATTTTTAACTACACATCTCTTACAGAATGCCTGCAATCATTATAAGAAAAATATAGAATAACCTCTTATTATAGAATCTAGTAATAGATATAAAAATAAAAATTAATAATATAAATAAAAAAGATCAGCCTAGACTTATCCTGATTTAATTGTATACTTTTCATTACACAGTAATTGATCAGTAAAATTTATTTCCAGAATCATGCCTTGGAAGTGTTGGCAAAGCCCTAAATTTTCTTATGAATCTACAAATGCAGACAGTATATCATAGTGGATGAGTAGGATTTGAATCAGATAACCATGAATACAAGCCCAAATGTGCTACTCATAGGCTATTTGTCCTTGAAAAATAATTAAGGTTTTCTAGGCTTCAGTTTTTTATTGCAAAGATATTAATAATAGTATTTATTTGTTTATATAATGTATATATACTACTTAGCCTGTATCTGGCAAATAAAAGTTAGCCTTATTATTTTCATGGAAACTTTAAATTATATTTATTAATGTATGGTGTTTATCCTTATTTTCTATTATATCTTTTAAAAAGTAGACGTTGAAAATATGCCATTAGATGAGATTGTCTTAAGGGGACAAGAAGATCAGCAAGGTTGAAGAAAGGATGCAGATAAAAGGGTCTCTGGGAAAGTATGGTTAAGAAGGCCTATCATTTGCAGCAATATGGATGGCCCTGGAGGATATTACATTAACCAAAATAAGCTGGACACAGAAAAACAAATATCACACAATCTCACCCATATGTGGAATCTAAGAAAGTTGATCTCATAAAAGTAGAGAGTAGAATAGTGGTTAGCAGGGGCTAGGTAGTAACAAATTCTAGTGTACCATTGCATAGTAGGGTAACTATAGTTAACAATAATATACTATGTATTTAAAAATAGGTAGAAGATGGGGTCGGCCTGGTGGCGCACTGCCTCAGTGCGCCGCTTTAAACCAGTGACTAGGGGAGAGGAGATCAAATGTGCACACCACAAAGAAATGATTTAAATTTTGCAGTAATAGGCTAATTACCCTGAATAGTTCAACACACATTGTATATATGTATTGAAATATAACTCTGTACCACATAAATATGTACAATCAATATATTTCAATAAAAAAAAATTTTTAAATGACAAGGATGAACTAAAAAATAAACAAATAAAATAAAAAATAAGAATATCCATAAGAATTCTGTAGTTTCTGATATACGTATTAAAAAATAAACATTTAGGGCCGGCCCGGTGGCGCACTGCTACAGAGCGCCGCTTGGGAAGTGTGGCGGCGCTCCTGCCAAGGGTTCGGATCCCACTTACAGACCAGTTCCCGCTCACTGGCTGAGCGAGGTGCGGGCACAGCACCGAGGGTTGCGATCCCGTTGCCGGTCCCGGTCTGGTGCAGGCGCGACACTGAGGGTTGCGGTCCATTGCCGGACATGAAAAAAGACAAAAAGGAAAAAAAATAATAAAAAATAATAAAAAATAAAAATAGGTAGAAGAGAGGATTTTGAATATTCTCATCACAAAGAAGTGATTAATGTCTGAGGTGATGAATATGCTAATTACCCTAATTTGACCATTATACATTGTATACATGTATGGAAACAGCACACTGTACCCCATAAATATGTATAATTATTATGTGTCAATTAAACAAAACTAAACCATACAATCCAGCAATCCCACTACTGGCTATAAACCCAGAGGAATGGAAATTGTCATGTTGAAGGGATTTCCATGTTAATTGCAGCTCTACTCACAATAGCCAAGATATGTAACCATCCTAAATGTCCATCAATGGACAACTGGATAAAGAAAATTTGGTATACATACACAATGGAGTACTACTCAGCCATAAAAAGATTGAAATTCTACCATTCTCAGCAGCATGGATGAACTTGGAGAAAATTATGTTAAGTGAATTAAGCCAGGCAAAGAAAAAGAAATAATGCATGTTCTCACTCACAAGTGGGAGCTAAAAATAAATAAATGAATGAATAAATAAATAAAATAATAAGTTGAACTTTCTGACGGAGCAGAACTTTGTTCACTAGAGGCAGGAAAGAAGAAGGAGGAAAAGAGATAGTGAGAGGTTGGTTAATGGACACAAAATAGATAGATAGGGAAAATCAGTTCTGTTCATATACAGTTGAGCTAGGCCTCTATTATAAACAATAATTTATTGCAAGTCCTCAAATGGCTAGAAGAGAGGAGACTGTCCTCATCACAAAGAAATGATTAAGTTTTTCAGTGATTAACATGCTAATTACCTTGTTTTGATCATCACACATTGTATACATGTACTGAAATATAATTCTGTACATTACAAATATGTATAATCAATGTGTTTTAATAGAAAAATCATAAAATAAAGTTTAAAAATCTAAAATAAAATAAAATAAATAAAAGAAGGCCTGGGCATGGAATGGGACGTAGCAATGGAGCTTAGGCAGCATCTCATGGGCAGCAGTCCAGAGGAGAAAAACAGTATAAATAGAGAATAAAACTCAGACAAACTTTCAGACATTATATTATCAGTGGAGACAAAAATAACAACACATTTGTGAAAGGCAATATGTATCAAAAATATTAGTGTGTATATTCTTTGCCTATCAGTTCCATTCCAAGGAATCCATTCAAAGAATTGTGATAGATATGTATGCAAAGACATTTGCACAAGGATGTACACTGCAGCACTGCTAATAATAGTGGAAATGGAGAAAACACATAATTATTGAAAAGGAATATTTAAGCAAATTATAGAATATGAACATCACCTTAAGATGCACATATATTAAATACAAATATTTTACACATATGTATTTTATGAATGCATGTGTATATACATATATGTATATATACATGTATGTATATGCATTCAGTGACAACATGTACATGTCCCCAGAATCTATTGTTAAGTAGGAAATTTAAAAAAATAGCTTTAATATAGTTTCAAATATGGGACATGGTGTGTGCATGTGTGTGTGTATGTATAAACATATGTATACACACGCACAATGAAATTTTCAAATGGAGAATGACAAATTTGTTAAAAACTGTCTCTGGCACCATTAAAAACTGAAATAAGGCATTTTACTTATTTTATAATTTTTATATTATCTGCATTTATACGAGGGTACTTCAAAAAGTTTGTGGAAAATGAAATTTAAAAATAATACGAATCTTTCCATGAACTTTTTGAAGACTCCTAATAATTAAGCTAAAATAATTCTCTAGAACTGTCCTGATTAGAAATAAAAATCACAATAAACCACTTAAAAGTATTTCTAAGGGTATTATGTTAAGACAGAAGAGTTAGACATATGCAAAAATTGGAAAAGCAAGCTTCTAATAATGTAATTGGCCTGATGGATCGGTAGCCTTTTATGGGTGGTGAGGTGCTAGGTATATTTGGTAGGAGTAATTGTTTTTAAAGTATATGATTGCAAGTACATAAGGAATTAAAGACATACCTGTGTTTGTGTGACAGACGCACCTGGACTAGCCATTTTGTCATAGCATCTGCAATATGACAGGACCATGTGCACTATGACTTATTGTCTGCAATCCTAGGGAGATATGCGAATGTTTGAAACATGAACTGGTACTTTAAAAAGAGTTTTAGGAGAAAAGTAACATTATTGAGGGCCTTAAGTGTGGCATTGTTCACGTGTGCCTTCTAGCTCATCCTCCTAATAACTGTATGTTATGACAGATGCCATTCATTGAAAACACCCTCAGCACTACACTAGGGCTGTACAGAGTGCTTGGGGGCATTCCATCACTTAATCCACACCCCAACCCAGTGTGGTAGTTATTCTTATCTCTATTTTGTAAATAAGAAATAGGAGACCCTCTGAGAAGATAAGTAATTTGCCTGAGGTTGCGCAATATTAAATGGTTGTGCTGGGACCTAAAACTTTATAGTTTGATAAACAAAAGGCCTAGAATTTTATTCCCCAGTCTCTGCTACCCATCCTCAGAGATAAAATTTTCTGTCATTCAGAGATGTCTCAGGGCAGCAGGGAGAGGTTTGCATTATTGTTTCAAAGTGGGAAACTAAATGAATTCTAGCTCGTTAGTGTAGGCTGGAGGAGTCTCATGTTCTTAGTGATGAATCTCTTCCAGCTACCACTGATCCCAAGGTATTTACCTGAATATAGCCATGTTTCCAGTAAATGGTGGTGCTTCCTTAGGGAATGTAATTTATACAAGTCCCCTTGGGCTCACCTGATCACCCATCCCAAAGCCCTCTTGCACAGGCCAGAAGAAGTTTCCTCTGCTTGGGAACTTTCCAGTGGCGGTAATTGCAGTCTCACATAGTGATGAGAACAGATCATCACAAGTGATACAAAATAAAATCTCATTTTCTACCATTCTGGGTAAATGGGATTGTCCATAATGTCATGCAGTCATGAATATAATTTAGTAATATTCAAAAACAATCTAGGGGCCGGCCCGGTGGTGCACTGCTGCAGTGCGCCACTTGGGAAGCGCGGTGGAACTCCCGCGGGGGGATCGGATCCCACATACCAACCAGTTCCCGCTCACTGGCTGAGCGAGGAGCGGGGGCAACACCGAGGGTTGCGATCCCGTTGCCGGTCCCGGTCCAGTACGGGTGCGACACTGAGGGTTGCGATCCGTTGCCGGTCACAAAAAAAAAAAAAAAAAAAAATATAAAATTTCTTCAGTTTTTGAAGAAATTAATGAATATATATGCAGTGATGCTAGACATAACTTTTTATATAACTTATTATGCTCATTTAAAAATTCAAAATGTAAATTAAAAAATATTATATTTGAACCTACATTTTTTTAATATCTTCATAATGATGAAGAGGAAAATTAAATAGTGACCATATTCTCAAGCATTTATCCTACATTTTAATAAACTGGAGGAAATCTTAAGTTTTTTAATAAAGTTAGTGTATAACTTATGAAATTAATTTGTAGCTGTATGGCTAATATCTCCAAAGCTTGTCTAACACAATTGAATACATGCTTGCAAAATGAAATGTATGTTTATGGGAAAAAAGTATCATCATCAAGAAGAATATTTTTCAGACTGAATTGTCTCCACTGATCAAACTCAAGAGTGAAATTCTAAACAATTGAGGAAACTACTCATGAGAGATTCTGTTCAACACGCACACCACTGAATTCATCTACGAAACATATGAACATAATTGTATCTATTTATAAGAACAAAGCTTTTATTTGAGGAAGTGATCTGGTCTTGAAAAATATTCCCCAAATCACCAGCTTATTCCATAACTAGAATGAGGTGACAAAACCAAAGTGGGGGAAAAAATTAAGCTCTATGCTCATCAAAGTGAATATGGGAAAACCCATCCAATTTTTCTAACCAATAAACTTCAAAGCACTGGTGGTTTTTCTCTTCATATTTTACTGCTCACAGTATTTTCCAATTAGGGACAATTTGTAACAAGTAAGGCAAAACACTGGCAGCATGACTCACACAATTGCTAAAAAACATAAATTAAATTTGTTTGCAACGAATTTGGGGCTATTTTGATTCACATGTTAAAAATGTAAATGAAAGTTATGGTTTGGAATGAGACTGAATTTAGCATATTAGGGTTTGGAAATCTTATTTCTATGAACTATATGGCAATATGAGAAATTCCATAGCAGGTTTTGTGTGCATTCAGAATGTACAGTCCAGCATATGTTGCCAAAGAAATGAAACTGATTTTCTGCAATGTATTTTAATTATTCACATTATAACAAAATATCATCAAGATAACACAGTAAATGAAAATTTCTGGATTAAAGAGAAAAGATTTAAATGATTAATTTTGTTGTTCCAAATTATACTAGAGCAATAAAAATGTACATTGTTCCAGGTGCACTGGAAAACACCAAAGAAGGATAAATATGAATCATTCCTATATTTTCCCAATCTAATTTGACAGCATAATTAAAATGGACAAAAATCTTGAATGGCAGTTCATTGTTCTATCGTGTGATGTAGGCTATGGGAAAACTCTGAGGGTGCCAATTCAGAGAAGGCAAGGGTTTTCTCAAACTCTGAAATTAGGAAAGTACTTTGGATAGGCAGTGGAAGGGTGAGGACATTTTGATAGAGATCGTGAACAAATTCATGGAATGGATGTTAAGTTTCTATTGCTGCTGTGAAAAAAATAAAAAGTTAGTGACTGGAAACAACACAAATTTATTATATCACAATTCTGTAGGTCAGAAATCTGACAACTTGAGCAAGGTGTCAGCAGGCTGAGTTTCTCACTGGAGGCCCTGAGGGAGAATCCTTTTCTATGCCATTTCCAGTTTCTAAAGGCCTTTCTCTTGTCCTTGCACAAATACCCCTACATTTCAGAACCAGCAAACGGGAATTGAATCCTTCTCATGTGGCCATCTCTTTCTGACCCCCTCTGTGAAAGCCATTCTGCTTTTAAGAATTCAAGTGATTATACTGAATTCACCTACATATTCTAGGTAAATCAGCAAAGTCCCTTTACTATGTAAGGTACACAAACATATTCACAGTTTCTGAGGATTAGGACATGGACATCATTGGGAACCATTATTTTGCCTAACATATCCTAGGTCAAAGGTGGAATAGTCTCCCTGTCTTTCATTCTAACGTTCAAAATGTTGTTCCATAAACTTTACATTAAGCTAAACCCTATGCAGTAAACAGAGGCTGATTCCAATTTGGGTGTGGAAGTTGGAGGAATGATCATGAAAAGGAGAAAAATAAGGACTGCAAATTTTCATCAATTCTGCTTTGCATCAACTGAGTCATGATGTTAGGTTACAGATCTTAAGCTCTTTTCCATAAGAGTATTCCACCTTGGAATCCCTACTTCATCCAAATAATAGTACACAATAACCTTTGTGGTGATTGTTTACATGTGGGACAACAGGGGAATTGCTCTTGTCTTGCCTCCAGTCATCAAAACTCTCTCAAAAAATAGGCAACAATATCCTCTTTAACTCATTTAAATATCAAAACATGGAGAAAAAAATTACTAAAAGTACTCAACTTTTGCCTATCACCCTCTTTTTTCCCTCTGGTCACATTTGCCTCACAAAATACCACTGTTTGTTTTTCTATTTACTGACCTGCCTTTGGGCTCATTGCCCTATAAGCTGTGGTAAGAATAGGCTGAGACATTCCTTACAAGCCAACGTTGCAACTTGAACCTTAGTAACACATACAGTTGATCGGATCTTTTGAGGTCATTCTATGAAGAGTCTTAAATGTTGGGCAGAGAATTTTGTCTTGATGCGGTAATTCATCAAAAATAAGGAAGTTTCAGGACTTAATTGATATTTTAGGAAATGTACTTAGTTATATCTTCTAAAAGAACAGGAACTAAGAAGTTGAGGATTAGAGGTCAGGTGTAAGATTTGTGTAGTAGTTAAGAAACTCAAGATTATGCCAATTTTAGGAAACCTTGGCTTCACTCAGGAAGTTGTAAAAATTTTTAACGTGGCATTTCTCTTTTTGAAATTTATTTTCTTTTTAATTTAACTGTACATTTTAGAATTTAGTTTTCAGTATACCTGTTTGTGTGTGCACCTGCACATGTGTGTGTATATGTGTTTGTGTAATGAAAACAGTCTTAGAAAAATCTCAGCAGGGGTGAATGAATGATGATTTCACCATTTTAGACCCTGTTTGGGATTACAGTCAGAGCCAATTTTTTCAATTGTGTACAAATTTCCCATATTGCAAAACCTAAATTTATGTTTAGAAAAAAGCACTCTTGATTATAATATGGAAAAACTAAAATTGTTTTTCTTATAATTGAAGAAGTATGTGTAAAAGTAACTAAAATCATTTCCTAGAACAGTTAAATTCTTGCCATTTCATACTTTTAAAAGGATTTTCTCTAAAGTTTTGCCCTAAATAAATATGAATAAAAAATGAAAAAGAAGACAAAAACCCTCTTTCTACATGGAAAGCTATTAATATGAATAATGAACTGGAGAAATCCAAGTTACTTTTGTCATTCATATTTAAGAAACTGAAAAAAAAATGAGCAATGGAAGTATACTAAACCAATGAACTTCTCTGCTAAAGAATATTAAATATATGAGATAATTACAGTTAAATATTCCCATTACATATTAACTAATTTTTATTCTTTACCAGACAGAAAATTTAATAATGGGCATATTGATTATAAAGATAAAGTATAAGAACTGTTGTCTTTAACTGCAAAGAAACTTCCAAAGTGTGCTAAATTTGAAGAGAAACATTTTCAGTTCATTTGCAAGAAGGTGCTGCAATATTAACATTTTCTCAAATACACTTTTAACATTTTACTTAAAAATTATAGCTATAGCAAATTTACACTAGTGAAAGTGCAAATGATAATTTAATCATTGACACAGATAATTTCAGTTCTTACGTAACATTAAAAAGTAGTCTAATTATAATTTATTCAAATGAGCCAAATACTGTGATAAAATAGAACAGATTGCCATTCAATCTTCTATTATGCATATGGGATCTTAACTAGTCCATAGAGCAAAAGATTGGGAAAATATCTAATATATTAATTCTTTGTACTGTTCAATGCATTTGTGGGAAGTCTGTTATCACCATGAACAAGGTTAAAAGATTTCTGTATCTAAACCTGCTGTAACTTTAATCAATTGAGAGAGAAAACTTTCCATAAATTTACCTCCTTACTGACCTTGTATGTTGAGCTCTTCAAACTTTAGGGGAAAAAAGTTACATTTTTAAATGCTTAGTATTAGACACAAGCATGAATTATTTAAGAGATAAGCCTCCCCTTTTGCCTGGGCCTCACAGAGGTTTGGCTAAAGCACACACACAGGTTCACTCACTTCCTTGTCAGTCAATTTAGAATATCTGGAAACCTCATTAATCATTTCTTGGAGGGTACTTCTAGGACAGAACAATCTCAATTACAAATAGGGTCATATGAAAGTTAATGAGTCCTTTAAATAACTCATTGGTTCCTTGTTCCATTTATTTTTGTGAAGATGTTAGGGCAGGGATCACTTTCCTACGACACTGGGAAACCAAAGATAATTGTCATCTATAGTTTTCACATTATTTTGATTTGTTAAATGTGTTAAATTTTATTTTTGGTCTATGTATTGCAGAGCCCTAAACATAGAAAGTAATTTTGGCATTGTGACTTCTGAAGAGTACAAGAAAGATTGATTTTATAATAATTATAATACATAAGAATAAAAATGAACAAATATAAATCTAAATCTGTTAAAAAATATTAAGCATGTTTTATATCTAAAAATAGAAACAGTATTGTTTATCCATAATTTACATTAAAGGTTATAACACTGGTGTGTTAGTCTAGAATGGCAAGGTTAAGTAGCAATAAAAAAACCCTCAGATGCCTAGCACAACAAAGGTTTATTTCTCATTCCCACAAGTACACTGTGCACTGTGGATCCCCATGACATCTGAAGGCCATTATCTACTGTGCTGTAACTCAGTGAGTCAATCATGTGACTGCATCATCTCAACACAAGCCTTGTTGTTTCCCAGTTAGGGAGGGAGAGATTGAAGAATCAAATATGAATCAAACTCTCTTGGCCTGGAAGTCACACGTGTCACTTTTATTCACCTTTCTTGACCAAGACTACTTCTTGGCCCCACCTAACCTCTGGAGCAAGGAAATGTATAGGAGTAATGGAATATTCAGGGAATATTATTTGGGGACTTTCTCTGTAATCAAATATCCTTTGTTTCCATTAATCTACAAAGAAACACACTCAACTACTCTGCAAGTGGGACAACTCAAAGGATCAATCCAGGCTATGTTTCCAGGTCACCCAGAACTCTGGCCAATGTGTGAGAGTTTCTATATCAGGAACAGATGTCACTACTTTTTTTTTTTTTTTTTTTTTTGTCTTTTTTCGTGACCGGCAATGGATCGCAACCCTCAGTGTCGTGCCCACACCGGAACGGGACCGGCAACGGGATCGCAACCCTTGGTGTTGCCCCCGCTCCTCGCTCAGCCAGTGAGCGGCCGGTCTGTATGTGGGATCCAAACCCTCGGCGGGAGCGCCGCCGTGCTTCCCAAGTGGCGCACTGTAGCAGTGCGCCACCGGACCGGCCCAGATGTCACTACTTTTGATTGAGACATATAAACTCAAAAAGACAAGTTAATGGACCCTCCCCAACACACACACACACACACACACACACACACACACATACACATACATGAACACTCATTAAAAAATGGGTGGAATGGAAACAGAATAAATACCATTAGGAGAGGAGAAGAAAGAGAGGCACGTAGAAATCACTACTGTATATACATTTTGGTTGCAGTGAGCAGGCATTGTGAGGGGTTCCAAACTGGGCTTAGGGAATGTTCCCCCATTGTGCATAGATTCTTTTCTTTTATAGCCTTGAATCTATTGTTCTCTGTGCCTCCTGACTCCATTTTTAAGGATGCTTTTTCTTGCCTATTATACTTGTTGTAGCCGTCAGAAGTGGGCTTGGGGAAATATCCTCTACTTGGAGTCCAAGGAGCTTTCCCAGCTAGCTTCCTGCTCACATCAACTTTGGGAGGAATTGGTCAGTGGACACAAAGAATGATTGTGTGTTGTAATGATGAATAAGTTAACTATACTGATCTAACCACCACACACTCTACACAATTATTGAAAATCAATGTTGTATCCCACAGGTATGTATAATTAAAAAAGAAAAAATACTTTGGGGATTTAGAGTCATTTTAAGTCTCTAACAGTCATTTTTGGAGGGGTGATACTCATAGTTTTGTGGCCAGTATAACTTTCAAGCACCCCATAATCTTTATTCCAATCTTCTCCACGAACCTAGAACATACAAGGCTTTTTATATTTCCTATTCTTCTACTCTTTCATTCTGTCATTCTTTCTCTCAGTATAACAGAGTTGCACAGAAGCTTGAATTTTCGAGGAAAGCCACACTCTTAATCTGATTTTTTCTGAGTTATTATGCCCAATTACTGAGTGCCACATTCTTAACCTGTTCTTTGCTTTGAGGCAATTTAATCTATTGGAAGTCTATTACCAGACATTTATCTGTAAAGACATTTTCACTCATCATTTACTAGGATCATGAAATGATTGTTTTCCCAACATTGAAAGGCTCTGTAATGGACTCTACATGTTTCAATTCTGCTTGCAAACTAGCCAATTCTATGCTGAGCCCATTTCTTTCCTATTGCATGAGGATAATTCAGAAAGTTCACGGAAAGATTCATATTGCCTTGTAATTCTATTTTTCCATGAACTTTTTGAAGTACCCTCAGACTTTGTCAAATAGAGTTAATAACAAATCACATATGTTATTAACATCCTGCTTTCAAACTAGAGTCACAAATTTCTTAGGTACATGATCTATAGCTCATGTTATTCTAAGTTTTTGTATTGCATAAAATGAATCTATCTTTCCAAAGCCTTTAATATCAGTTTTCATTCTGCTTTCTCACCATTGTATCATTCAGTGGATGCCAAGTACATTAGTTTTTTAAGAACAACACCTCACTTCTGGTACCAATTTCTACAATGACCAAGATAGGCTAGATTTGATAGACAGAAACAGAAAATGCCCATATTTCAGTGCTCAGTGCAACAAAAATTATTTCTGATTTTTTTTTTCTAAATCTACTACATATTAGGGCAACTCTTTGGGAACTTTCTTCCTTGCAGCAACTCAGTAATACATAATCCATGTTGTTTTGTTGTTTTTGGTTCACAACACAAGGCCTCCTAGTTACCACTGTAGGGGAAGAGAGAAACTGAAAAATGGTGCCTGCAATTTTCACTATTTTAGGAGAGGAAGGAGACACATGATATTTCCGCCCACCCTTTATTCTCCAGAAGAGTCATGTGGTTCAAAATAACTGTAACAGTATCCAGGAACGTAGTGGAGAAAATGTAGTATTTGGTGAGTTTACTCTCTGCCAAAAGAGAGAGCACCCTTCCATACACTATTTTTTCCTGAATCTTTGTAGAAATAGTACTGTAATATATTTACCTATTTTAAAATAGAAGACAGTAACTAATACTACCACAAATTTAAAAAGTAGGCAGTATATTCCAATTGTTAAGAATTTAGGTTCTTTTGTTAATTAATCCTGGCTTATTAGTTATGTGATTTTGTGCCCAGAGAGGTTTAAATGAGACACTTTTTAGAAAACCCCAGACATCTATGAAGTATTTGATGGATATTTAATTTAATACAGAAATACCCTTTTGCATTTTTTCTACTTTCATACAAATAATATATTTAATCCACAATTTTTGCAACATGAAGAATACAGATTATAGAACCTTGACAGAGAAATCTACTTCTTTTGCCACTAGAAAAAAAGTCAAGATTTTGTTTGAGAACTTCAAATTTAACTGGCTTTCCAAGAATTTATTTTAAATGGTTTGAAAGTTAAAACACATGGTGAACACCATTCTAAGCAAACTATTAAATTAGGGGAAGAGGGATGGTGACGGAGAGGTAAAAAGGTTAGGAGAAGGACAGATTAAATTTAATGACCCACAATATTTAATTTTGTTTAAAACCTAACAGTAATTATGGTTCATTAATAGATACACATGCCTCCAAGAACATCTCATTTTAATACCTGCGATGTTATCTCTTGCTTGATCTGTTTTCATTGGAAATGTTGGCTAAATGATACAGAGAGAGAGAATTATGCTATAATCAGAGAAAATGGGTTTTGACTTTGAATCTGATCTGTCTGGTTCTTTTATAGCTGTCCTGACTTCTAAAGAAACAGATCTCCTTAAAAACAGAACCTGTTAGAATGTAGACATGCTTGACATATTAAAACTCTACATGTGTTTGATCTTACCTAACAATTTGAATGTATATCAACAGAGAGAAAGCCCACATCTGCCACAACAGGCATGTTTACAATCATTTTAATGACACCATTACTTGTTGCTCTTCAGGGCTTACTATTCCAGGCTGTTCTATAAAAACCATGTGAGACAAGTTTACCACCTGTGCACAATGGAAATAACTTATCGAAATGAATCATGCTAAATACAGATATAAGATAGAATTCAATTCATTTCCTATGTTAAAATATCACCTTAAAAACAAAGAATGTTTGTGGCAGAGTAATACCAGTACTCTAGACCAAAAAGATACAATGAACAGACTTTTCCCGATCTCAAAACATTTGAACTTTAGCGTCTCTTCAAAAGTCTCTTATTTGACAGGTGGGTTCTTAGCTCATATGAGAAACATGAGCTTAAAAAGCTTTTCCAAAACATTTACCTGGTCCTTAAGCCATCCTGGATTTAGATGTTTTAGGGGAAGTTGGCAGTTAAGTAACCATAGTTTCATTACTTCTATACTTCTCTTTAAATGGGGTGGAAATTGGTCGTATGCTTTTTGAAGACTAAAAGAATTACAGAGTAATTCCCCCTGCATCTATACTGTTTTTTTAAAGCACATTTTTCTTTCTTTTCCTTTTCTTTTCTTTTTTAGCCCAGGGATTACATGAGTATTCTGTTCATTACACTTAAAAACATTATTGAATGGATTCTAAAAATTTTCTTACTTTATTTTAAATTTCTTACTTTTATAGACTTTCTGCATTTCCAGACAACTAGGCTGTTACTATCACCTAATTCATAGTAATTCTTTATTTGACTGTATATAATAATGTGGAATACAAAGAAAACTGGTTATACTTTAATTTAATAAATGTTTTCTATAAGTCTGAGACTATACTAATATCTAGGAACAGAAATATAAATAATAGAAACATAAATAATTTTTGTAGCTTATAGGTTATTAGAGAAGATATAGTATCTGAGGAAAACAGTTTCTGATAACAGGCCCAGGAGCATTTCCCCTGAAATATCATATAACCTAGAAAAACTTCCTGATTCTTCAGCTGTTCCCAAGAGCTGTGTAGAAACAAAACCTCATTTGCATGATTATGAAAATAAAAGTGTGAAAGTTAATTGGAATACTCCTGCTACTATTATGATCATATGTAGCAATCTAAAGTATCAAAGTCTAAATCTGCCCTTTATAATTACAAAGGAATAAATTACAAAGAACAAATTACAAAAAGGAGACATTACGAGGGGAAAGAAATAAGAGTAAAGGCCCCATTTCTATGTTTCAGGTTGTAAGGATTGAAATATTGGTGGTGGAGTTCTCAAAGACAGCTTGCAAAGAGCTTCTTTCCTTCTCTGTCAGATTTAAAATCAGCAAAGAAAAAAACACAGCAGGAGTTTTCCTGATTAGATAAAATAGAGTCAAAGTTTATTTTGGTTTTGACCTTCCAGGTATATTGAAGTTGCTCCACTCTTGCAGAAAATTGCTAGAGTGAAGCTAATATTTCTGTTATTCTCCGCAAGTGTCTCTCTGATTTCTCCATCCACTGTTTACAGGAAGGTGGCCTATTTTGTGAGTCTGAAGTATATAATGAAGCACCCTGAGAGTGCAATTGGCTTTCCTGTCTATGTAGCTTTTGTGGTTTCATTTCCCCCTTTTGATTTTCAAGTATGTAATTGTGTAACTCAATGGTACACACCTGGCTTCTGAGTAGTCTAGCCTGGGCTGGTAGGAAAACAATTCACAAATCTTCAAAGTCTTGGCAACATTAACATGTCACATTTAGTAAAACTGTACAGAGATCTTAAACATACCTGTTGAATACAAATTGGAGAGACCCTTCCTATGTATAACATAGGATTTACTGTTTAACTAAGAAATTATACTTAGAAAGTTTAGTCATCATGGTAGGGAAAGACATTAACTGTACTTGAGTTACAATGTATTTATTGCCATATACCAACAACAATTGTCTTTAAAAAAATTGTTAATAAATTTACACAAGATTAGGATGAAGAAATATTTATGCTTTAAACAGACAGATATAATTGTAGGCATCTAATACATTTTAAAACCAAAAATGAGAGAGACAGAGAGAGAGGAAAAGGAAGAGAAACCATACTCTGAAAAAGATTTAAAACAAATTCAAGGCCACTGAAAAATTTATACAATTGAATATTGCCTATGTAAGCTGAGATTAAAAGGAAGCTATAGCTAATTTCCTAACCCTTTTGTCAATCTTATTTCTAGATGTTGATATATTAAACTCAATTTTTCATAATTATTTTTACCAAAGTAACAGCCACAAGTACCCTATGCATAAAGTAAAAAATAAATAAATACACAATAAAATAGATGATTGTATTTCTGAGACACTTTATAGTCATAAACCAAGTGCAACCACTGGTTGTCCTTGAATGTTCTAGTGAGACTTATAAAGATCCTTCCAATCCCAGTGCCATTGTCATAGATATCCTCTTGCACATCTGGCCACAAAAGATTTTATACTTTTTAATATATTGGGTTAACTTAAAAAAAAAAAAAAGCTAGTAGCATCTATGAATTTTTTATTATTATAGCAGCTGGGAACCAATTGCTAGATCCATTTCAATGATGGTTAGAGTATTAACTCCTTTATTACCAGAGATTAAAAAAATAGGACTTCTGGGGGTGAGGTCATCAAGAATAGACAGTCCCCAGCATCACTCTCCCCTCCAATCAATCAATTTACAATTATTAAAAAGCAAAACTATAGTTCACCATACCAGCCAGCTGCCTAGAAAATTAAAAAAAAGAAAAGCTAAGACTGCCAACCTGGGACCGTTCATGAAAGTGGGAGAAGCCACAGCAAGAAGAAGAAAAAATTGCTCCATTTCAAGCTGTGGCTGTGTCAGGGCCAACCTTTGAGAGATGGGAAGAAGCTTCAGCACAGACAGAGCAGGAGCCAGTGAAAGCTGCAGCTATGCCCTTTGTGTGAAGTTGCTCAGAGTTTGCAGGAAAGACAAAGGCCCCCAGGCCAGTGAGACCACTGACAAGGTTCCCATGGACCCACTTAGAGGTAAAGACCATAGCTGACCTCAGGAACCACCCAGAGGCTGGTGAATCATCGTGAGGGACCCATGCACAGCCCACCTCATAGAATGCATTTGGAGTGCAGGAAGGATGCTGGTCCACCAGGAGAATATTGGGGTACAGAATGTGTAGCTAATCTGTCTTCTGATTGGCACAGGCCCACTCAGTGGAGACTGGTCAGGGTATAGAACTTCAGGGGGCATAGTTTGCTGGGAAGACTCAGTCCCAAGCCAGAATTTTCACACAATCCAGGTGTATCTGACCTCACAAGGCTGAGTGATTAAAAGGCCCATAATTAAAATCCAGTGTATGCAAAAAAGCCTTCCGCAGAGAATTAGCAGCAAAGCAGCAATTTTTCACAACCACAGAGCTCATATGCTGGTCCCCACTGGAAATTCCCCCAATTTTGGAATTAACCAAAACCACAGACCAGAGACAAAGCTCTGATATTAAGCAGTAAAGGTCTAAAAACACCAAAGAACACCTATAAAACCTAGAAGAGGTAACGATCTCCTCAAATGCCCAGACATCACATAAGGACATAAAGATCAGGAAAGAACAGAAATGTGACACCATCAAATGAAGCACCAGCAATGGACTCTGAGAAACAGCAGATTTATAAAATGTCTGAAAGAGAATTCAGATTAACCCTCTTAAGGATGTTCAGGGAGTTAGAAGAAAATACAAATAAAAAATTAAATGATATCTGGAAAACAATCCAGGAGTAGAATGAAAAGCTTGACAAAGTAATTGAATCAATTAAAAATAAATTGAAATTCTAGAAATAAAGAATACATTATTTGAACTGAAATAGTCAATAGCAAGCTCCAACAGCAGACTCAAATAGAGGAAAGAATCAGTGAGCTCGAAGACAGCACATATGAAATTATTAGATCAGGGGAGCAAAAAAAAAAAAAGAGAATAAGAAAAAATGGAACAGAAATACCCCAAATACACAACCTGCTCAAGGGAAATAACCTCTACATGACTGTCATACCCAAAGGAGAGGAAAAGGAAAGAGTTGTAGAAAGCATATTCAAGGCCAAAATGGCTAAATATTTCCCAAGAATGGAGAAAGATGACAGCATCCAGGTACAGAAAGCTCAGAGGTCACCAATCAAATTCAATATAAGGAGGAACACCCCCAGGGATATCATAGTTAAATTACAAAGAAAAATCAAAAAACAAAGAAAAAGAAAGAATACTGAAAGCAGCAGGAGAAAAGAAATACATAACATTCAACAGAGCCCCAATACATCTCTTAGCATATTTTGCAGTAGATATCCTGTTTACCAGAAGAGAATGGGACGAAATATTCAGGGTGTTGAGGGAAAAAGACTGTCAGCCAAGAATTCTCTATCCAATAAACTAACCTTCAAGTATGGAGAAGAAATAAAGTCTCCCAGATACTCGAAAGCTAAGGGAATTAATGAGTTCTATACCCATCTTAGAAGAAACACTAAAGGGAGTTCTTCAGTCTGACAAAAGACAATGCTAAAGAGCAGCAAGAAAACATTTGCAGGTACATAATTAATTACTAAAGAAAGTTCACAGAAAACCTCAGAATACTCTAATGTCATAAGGGTGATGAATAAACCACTTGCATCCTTAGTATGAAGACTAAAGAACAAACCTAACAAGACACTAACATATACAACAATCATATATGAGATGAAAATTATTAAAAGATATAACTTGAAACAATAAATTGTCAAAAAGTGGGAAGGAATGATTCCAAAGCATACAGTTTTGGCTTTTTTCTTTTTACTTAGATATCAAAGTTAAGTTGTTATCAGTCTAAAATAATATGTTATAACTATAACGTGTTTTTTGTAAGCCTCATTGTAACCATAATACAAAAATGTATGAGACATATAAAAATAAATGTTGAGAAATCAAAATACACTGCTAGAAAAAAAACTATTCAATCACAAAGGAAGACAGCAAGATTGGAAAAAAGGAAAAAGGATCAACAAAACAGCAAGAAGAAAAGGAACAAAACGGCAGTAATAAGTCGCTATAAATCAATAATAACTCTAAATGTAAATGGATTAAATACCCCAATAAAACAACAATGAACGATACACTGCATGCAAGTAACTCACTTCACGTTTAAAGATACATACCTTCTGAAGGTGAAGGGATGGATAAAGATGCTTCATGCAAATGGTAATCAACAAAGAGCAAGAATAACTATACTTATATCAGATAAAATAGACTTAAAGCCAGGGAAAGTAAAAAATGATAAGGAAGATCATTATATAATTACAAAGGGATCAATTCAACAAGAGGATATACAATTCTAAATATATACACACCTAACTTTAGAGCACCCAGTTACATAAAGCAATTACTATTAGACCTAATGGGAGAAATTGACTGCAACACAATAATTGTTGGGAACTTTAACACCCCACGTTCACAAAGGACAGATCATCTAGACAGGAAATTAACCACAAATATCAAAATTGGTCTCTACTCTGGGCCAATTGGACCTAATAGGCATATATAGAACATTTCATCAAACAGCTATAACATAAACATTCTTTTCAGCAATACTTGTGTATTCTCTAGAATAGACTATATGTTGTTAGATCACAAAGCAAGTCTCAAAAAATTTTTAAAAATTCAAATCATATCAACTACTTTGACCACAGTAGAATCAAACTAGAAATCAACAACAAAAGTGACACAAGAAACTGTGCAAATACATGGAAATTAAACAACGTGCTCCTAAACAATGAATGGGTCAAAGAAGAAAGCAAAAAGGAAATTAAAATATCCGTGGAGACAAATGAAAATAAAAACACAACATACCAGGACCTATGTTATGCAGCAAAAGCAGTCCTAAGAGGGAAGTTTATAGCCATAAATGACCACATCAAAAAATAAACCGAACATAATACCTCAAAGAGCTGGAAAAACAAGAACAAACAAAACCCCAAATCAGTAGAAGGAGAGAAATAACAAAGATCAGAGCATACCTAAATAAATTTGAGATTAAAAAAAGGAATACAAAAAATCAATGAAATAAAGAGTTGGTTTTTTGAAAAGATAAACAAAATGATAAACCTTTAGCTAGACTAACAATGAAAAAAAGAGAGAAGACTCAAATAAATAAAATCAGAAATGAGAAAGAAGACAACTGATTCCACAGAAATACAAAGGAACATAAGAGACTACTATGGGCAACTGTATGGGAACAAACTGGAAAACCTAGAAGAAATGGATAAATTCCTGGACACACACAACTTAGCAAGGTTGAACCATGAACTAGAAAACTGAAGCAGACCATACACAACAAACCCACAGCTAATGTCATACTGAATAAACAAAAGTCAGAGGCTTTTTCTCTAAGATCTGGAACAAGACAAGGATGCCCACTTTCCCTACTCTTACTCAACATAGTTCTAGAAGTTCTAGCCAGCACAATAAGGCAAGAGCAAGCAATAAAGGACATCCAAATTGAAAAGGAGGAAGTCTATCTATCTCTATTTTCAGATGACATGATCATATACTTAGAAATACCTGAAGACTCCACTAAGATAGAAGTAAAGATTTTGGAACAGAAGCAGGGACAGAAAGATTAGCTAATGAGGAAACTTACTTAACTGCCAGGACAGGATTTCCTGCCATCACTATATAGCAGGGAAAGATACATGCTGTCAATAGCAATTATTGTGCATTTGCAATAGTCCACTTTTAAAATAAAAAATCGTCATAGTGTTTTTTCTCCACAATTGTATATTGTGTGTTTTAAAGGCAACTGTGTTCTGTTCTAACCCTGCATCTCTAATCACCAGTCCTCAAACCTAACCTGTCAGAGAGTAATGCATGACATCCAGGTATCTTAGAAAGGAAATCATATATACTAAAGGATAAGTCTTTGGAGTGGTTTCCTTTACAGAAGTGGTGAGAATCTTGCCTGTAAAATGACTGTGGATGTTTAATAGTCAATGGCAAAACTATTATAGATAACATTAGTTTACTTCCCTCAATTCATTCCAATTTCTTTCTGTCTTGTCAATTCTCAGAAGAACTCATTCCTCTAGTATCTCTTGAAGCTTGTAGTCATGTGGCCCAGTTCTGGCCAAAGTAACTGTATTAGTCTGTCTGTTACTTATAACAAAAAACACAGAACTGCATAGTATTCAAGAAAATTACATGTATTGCTTACTGTTTCTGAGGCTGGGAAGTCCAGAGAACACATCTGGAGAGGGTCTTTTTGGTGGTGGCTTTACATCAACACAAGGGTCTCTCACAGGGCAGAAAATAGCAGAGCAGAGAGAGAGACTGTTCATGTGCTCTCCTTTTAAAGCCCCCCAAACCACCCCCATGACCAGTATTATTAATCCATTCACTACAACAGGTCCTACAATCTGATCACCTCTTCAAGCCCCCACTTTTCAATTACCATAATAGATTTCCCACCCTCAACAGTTACAGCAGGAATTAAGCTTCTAATACATGAGCTTTGGAGGACACAATTGAATCAATCCACAGCAGTAACCTAAGAAGAGTTTTACCCGGGTTTATTCCAAAAATATTTTGCTGAGAAATAATAGGCACAAAAAAAAAATCTGGCTGCTTCACTCCTTCCCCTTTGTTTCTGCTTTGCAAATGTAATTCCTAGAGCTATGAAAACTATTTGTCACAAGATGCAAGAAGGATTAGGACAAATAGTTACCATTCTAAAAGTTAGACATAGCTACGTTTGTGTTCTTTAATTGCCCGGTCATCCATGAAACAATCTACCCCTAGGTATATTTCTAAAAAACAATAAATTGCATTATATTGTATAACTATTGTTGGTTAGGTATTTTGTTGCTTGCAGTTTATAGCATTTTTAACTGCCAAGTGCTGATATATTATGAATTCATGAAAATCAAGAATTTGTAGACTGTCATGTTAAGAACGATTTTCATGTAGAACAACAAGTCATAGCATTCTATGCATTGATAGCTAATCTTTAAAGAATATTTAAGGTAAAACAGAAGTTCTATTTCTATGGTATAATTCATAGAGCCTAGCTTTCTATAGAATACTAGAGGCTGACTTTTCATAAACGTATTATATCTAAACATTCACTTGCCTTTTGTATTTGTTCTAACAAAAGGCCCGGTATCAGTATGAGAGTCACAGTTGACGGCTGATTGAAACAACCAATAATTTTTTAAAAGCTAAAAACCACACCTTTAACATACAAGAAGAACAATGATCATGTATAAGAACATAAGAAGGCATACATGTAATTTGAGTTTCAAAAATAGTACAAATAGAATTTTCATTGCTAGCAATTAGTAGACAAAACTGAAAATGGACCTCCCAATCAAAACTAATAAGAGAGCTGTACAAAATGTAGCAAATATCTTTTTGATTCTTTCCTAAGGTGGAATAAAAGAATCCATAGAGGCTAAAAGCAGTGAAAGTGCAACTGTAGAAATTTGGTGTGCTCAAAAGCCAATTTTTATCCTATGCACCAAACCCAGGGGATTTTAAGTTTCCATTTTGATGGCTGTTCAGGTTACAAAAGACATAAGATAAAGCCTTGGGCAAGCTTAAAGTACGGGATATAACAGAAGTTGCTCTAGAAAGCTGGGATGCCAAAGGATTACACCTGCAATAAACCCACAGCAGAAGGGACAGTAAATACACTTCTTTATGTCACTGGTGTTCTGTGAGGAGGATAACTATTCTTTGAGAATTTATAACCATAATACGGTCTTCATATAGATTTGATCCTCAAATTTACACAACTTAGTTGGTGGGTGTCCCCAAGATAACTAACAGATGTAAGTGCAAAATCTATACTACAAAATCTTAACTTCAATCTAGAATTAATTATAGAGATGAAATTAAGAAACTAGCAGAGGTTAAAAAAAAAAGTACCAATTAAATTAAATGGAATAAATCAATCAAAGCTTATAAAACTGGGCACGGCACATGGTAAACAAAAATATTACTTCCTCTTTGCACCTGTACACCAGGCACTGTACTAAATCATCTGTCTTATTTAATTTGCTTTTTCTATTGGCCAAGGCCATCTGATTTTGGAGAGTAAAAATAAGCAAACTAGTCAAACAACCAAAAGACATATTGACTGCTATTCTTTTTTCGACTCCTGTTTCTCAACTTTCAAACATGTATAATCCAGCTACTTCCTCACTTTCCAATCCAATAGGTCTTTTAAGACTCCACAAGTAACTTTCATCCACTCCTCCTTATTGAAAATAACAATAGCTACCATTTATTGTGTGTGTGCAATTTCCCAGAACCTATACAAGGAGCTTTATGCTGTTTCATTTAGCATGTATGAGTCTGGTACCTTTTTCTCACTTTTTGTCCCGATTAGTATCACTGTGGCATGTGACATTCCTGACCATTCAATTAGAGAAGTGTTTTCTCTTGATTCACAGCTATCACACATTTTAAACACATCACCCTTCTTTTTCGGATCCTCACTGAAGCCTTAAGAACTACAGTTATATGATAGTTCAATGTTCTATTTTGCTTCTGCATTTCTGTAAAATCTGTCATACCGGGTCTTCCACACTCTACAAATCCCAGTTACACCTTTCACATCAGACCCTTTTATGTTAGTTACTTCCCTGGCATTTTACAATTGCCTAAATGGTTTTATATCAAAACCTGTGGGGAAAGAAACTTTGATATTATTATTATTAACATTTAACTTATTATTTTCTAGGGATTCATAGTTGAAGATCACTCTTTTCACTGAAACTCATTTAATCATCCACAGATAGAAAATACCTAATTATTTAAATTTCTCTTGAATTAAAAGGAAAATGCCTAATTTATTTGTGTTTGATTTAATAGTTCCCAAATGAGAAAGATAAAACAAATGTTTTCTCAATCACCGACTTTCTTGGACTAAATAAGTTAGATGAGAAAAACCAACTTATGTCAGATGATTTGTGGAAACAGTTATTCTTGAAACAAATTAATTTAGATAGAAACTATAAAAATTATATATGAATTTCATTTCTCAAAGAATCGTGCTCTGGTTTCCAAGTTTTTTCTATTGTGAGGTATATAGTACAGAAGTATCAATTTTACTAAAGGAAATGTAAATGTAAATTTTACTTAATCTTTTTTCAAAAGTTTTTTTTTCCCTGCTTGCAAAGAATGATTAATACAGATTGAATATGGAGTAATATTAATATGCCATAATTGATTTTAATGACAATTTTTCCACAAATGAAGCAAAAATAAATAAAATATACAAGAATGTAAAATAGTTTATTATAACTGTATAAGAATTAATCAAAGTAAACTAATTTTATCTTCTTGTATTATATGACCAATTGTTTGTTATTAAAGGAAAACACAAATTCACACGAATCTAATCTTTAAACTTTTTATACACTAATAAACATGCATATAATATATATATTTATATGATACCAACATACACAACCTATTTTTTAATGGCAAGAAGTGATTGTGGTTGTTCATTAGAGGGCACTTTTCTTCTATAATTTTCAAGATAAAAGGCATTCTTTTAATGTTGGCCCTGTACCTATTTGGTTTTGTATTATACTATTAAGCAAGCAACCTGGATTTAATTCCCAACTCAGATTGCACACTCCCCAGGCTACTTTGTTCAACACCTGTAAAGAAGAAAATTACTTATGCTACATGAAAGCACCTATTTTGGTTTTTAAGGAGAGGTGCTAGTTTCCAATAAAGGAATAAAGTGTTATTTTTCTTTGTTTTCTGCTAGAAATGTAGTAGTTGTGGCCTTTCAGCAGGAGAGGGAAAGCTACCCCATAGAGGGTTCTGTTCCCAGCATATTCATTGCTCTGTGCACTACCACATGTTTTTCTCATAAAGAAGAGAAAAATGCAGGTATTAGAGATTCTAATTATATGTTTCTACAAACTGAATTAACACGGAAATGGCAAATTGCTTGAGGGAACATTTAACCCTGTGCCTTTAGAGCATTCAAGAGTATTTGCGTTTCTTCACACTTGGACTATTAAAAGCCATTTGACTATTTTTCCAAGATATCTGCACCTAAGGCTAACTTTATACTGACACAGCAGCCACTATTAGAGATGACTTTCCTAGTTGTTCTTGAGGGGGTTAACTTTTCATTGCCCCCATATCTGAAATTTTAAGATAATGGAATAATATCCCTGCAGTAGGTCACTGTATTTACAAATGTTTATATGCATATGTGTTGTGTGTCTCTGTGTGAGTGTGTGTTTAGGAGACAGAGGGAGAGAAAAAAACTAACCATATCTCAGAAACATCAACAAAGAGGTGGAGAGACAGCCTACTCCCCCACCTGTGATACATGATTTGAGGAATAGGAGATAAACTGAGAATAGCCTACATGTTTTTTCTTTTCTTTTCTTTTTTTTTTGTTTAAATAATGCTGCAAGATGATTGTGATTATTAACTTCTATTTTAAGAACTAACAACATTTAAATAAAGTAGAAAGCACAGTCATTAGATCATAAACTTGAATAGGATGTAACAGTACATTTTATTGTCAGGAATAATTTATCTTTCATGAATACTAGAATGCTGGGCTTCCTTTGCTTTCTAATTACTATGAATTATTTATTTTTTATCATGTTACTATCATTACAGTGTTTCCAAAATAGCCAAAACTGTCTTTTATATTAAATCTATTAAAAAAAATAAGGCCACTAATATAACTGCATCCATTTCTTAAAATATTGACATTTGGGTATGATGATATATTCTTGTATTCTACTATTATAACAAAATAACTGGGATAAAGTGTGCTTAAATTTATTAAATTTTCTAAATTTCGGAAGACGTATAGTAATTCCATTCAAACATCTTAACCTTTCCCTATATACGTTGAGAAGTTTTTGGTGCTATTTGTTTTCCTCATGTCAACATGAAACAACTGGATTAAGAAAGACAGTATCTTATAGTCTGGTTTGTATTCTTTCTTCTTTTTTCCAACAAGAGGTCATGGATCACCTGTAAACTGGATCTTGATGAATTAAATAAAACTTATAAAATTGAATCCTGGTAATATAATAGATTCTATAAAATAGGCACGTTGTATCTTTCCCCCCATTATTCCATTCTCTTGTGGTTCCCCACTAATTCAAATGTGAGTTTATTTTTAAATACACGATTTCAGCAAAGTTTTACATTTCTTGCCATCTTTTCTGAGACACCCATAGTGACTTTTCTTATTGTGCTGGGCAAACTTTGAACTCCTAGATGCTATTTATGACAGCTCAAAATGAATGCCTTGCTAAGGCTACAAAGTAAAGCAATAGCTTAAAAAGCCTACTGATGAAAAGGTTGGTAGGGAGGCAGTGCTAACCACATACATGGATCATGCAGGAGGTCACAGCTTTTTAAGGAGTGAGGATCAAGCAGGGGCAGATTGGTTACAGCCAATTGAACAGCACGTTCTTCTCCATTCATCCCCAGCTGAACTTCTAATTATGACCTACACAATCAGTGCCAAAGCACTAAAAAGTGGAACTGTATTGTTCCATGGTGAGTGCTTAGCAAAAGAGCTGGAATTTGATACTTAGTCACAGTTTGCAAACAATGTGGTTGAACCACCTGAGGGGTCACATTTTTACATTCTGAGGCAATTTATTAGTAATGGTACCTGTCACTCAGAAATCCCCCCAAAGCTCTTTCGTTTCTACACATAGCTTTGATATAGAAATGGTTCAAAATAAAAGGCAAATAAAACAAGAGCTAGATCATCTACAAAGAAACATCACAACATTTCCTCGATCCTTTCCTGATGAGCAAGCAATCTTTGTAGTTGTGTTCTAAGTGGTGTGAAGATTATACTGGATAGATTATTTTAAAAGCAAGGCTTTTTATTTGTCAATGAGGGGATTGTTTCAAAACTATTGTCATGACTTCTTCCATTTTAACTCAAAATGTAAACAGAAGCAAACACTATGTTCAAGACACTTTATACAATGACACTTTTCCCAGCTACAGTATTCTAGATAGGAATTAATTCAGACATATAAGGAATGTCTGAATTTGAAAATAGAGAGTCTTGCATAAAGATGTTTCACAGATTTCTCCCAACACACACACGCACACACACACACAATCACACACACATACATGCACACTTATATTTACATTTCCAGTGCTATAAAGCAAACTTCCATTTCTGATTATCAAGCATTTTGTTCAACAAATATAAAGAATTCAACAAAATTACTTTTTTACACTTGGTAAAAAATACCACCTTTCACAAACAGATGAAGCATTTTAGTAGTTTTTATTTAATTAATTTTTCCATACATGTTCTTGGAATTATCACTCTGTTACACATGTCTTGTTTTCGACTACTGACTTTAGAAACTTTCCGTTTATAACTGATACATTTATGACATCATAGAATGCATTACCATATGTGTAGAATAATGTTGCTATTGCCAAACCCTCTCTAAGTGAAGATTTTTAACAATGAATGTCACATTCTCTAAGGACTTTATGTGGGCAATTTTAAAACAATGAACAAGGGATTAAAGGTAAGAAACAGAACATAGCATAGAGAGTAAATTTGAAACTGCATATGTAGAAAGGTTTGAAAGTAGCCTTGTTTAATTCCATCTATTCCTTTGTTTCATATTAAAGAAAATACTAAATCACATTACTACAATGTAATGTAATAAAAGTAACTAACTTTTTTTTTTTTTTCCTTTTTGTCTTTTTTCGTGTCCGGCAACGGACCGCAACACTCAGTGTCGCGCCCGTACTGGACTGGGACCGGCAACGGGATCGCAACCCTCGGTGCTGCGCCCGCCCCTCGCTCAGCCAGTGAGCGGGAACCGGTCTGTATGTGGGATCCTAACCCTCGGTGGGAGTGCCGTCGCGCTCTCAAGCGGCGCACTGTAGCAGTGCACCTCCCGGCCGGCCCCTAAAAGTAACTAACATTTTAAAATCATTGTTACATGCCAGGAAATATGAACCATGTTTTACATGTAGTATGTATCTCAGTTAATCCTCAAAACAGTCTTATCATCATTTGCATCTCTAAAGTCCTAGGAAGTAGATATTATTCCCAATTTAGCAGATGGGGAAATTTAGGCTCAAGGTGACACAAACAGTTTCACTGTGAAATTCCTGATAGCTCTATCAACTGATACTTTATTGAATCTTACAATGATATTTATGGCTTAACTCTTGCATCATTAACTTGAGCAACTTATTTGATAGTTTAAAAATTAATTAAACTGTAATGTTTGCTTACTTGCTATATATTTTTCAAAACAGTTTTCTAATCAAGTATTTACCATTAGTGTTTGAAATGTGGAAGCTATGCACCTGGATATGTATATCTCCCGAACTCTCTTAACCATTTCTGTTGCCCATAAACACTGACTTTTTAAAACAAAGACTTGGATTTGCAAACACCAACGTCATAATTAACTCAAGCAAGAATCATCAGAATATGTTAAATCATTGGCTAATATGTTGGGGAGCAGGATCTTTACATAGTTTCAAAGTAACAAACTAGAGATAGTTTGATAAATACATGCAACAAAATGTAACTTTACAATGGAGTAGTTTTCCAGAAATCACCTTAACTAACTAATAAACATAACATCTTCAAAAAAGAGGTGTACTGCCATTCTGTGAATCTGATATGATAGGATGTGTGCAACATCACTTGTATAATATTTTTGCCAAAGTTATTTAACAGTAATGTAATCACGACAAAACACTCAAACACACCAGATGGTGGAACATTCTATCAGAAAATTAATCTCTTAAAAAAAAGTAAATGTCATCAAAAAAGAGTGAAATAGTAGTGTATTTTCACATTCAAGAAACAAAATAGACATATAAAACAATTACAATTCAGGATCCTTGATTGGACCCTGCATCAAAATAATCAAGCAAATAAATAACAACAACAAAAAATCAAGCAAATAAGCAAAGAAATACAAAGAAAACTCTTGAGACACTTCGGGAAATTTGAAAAATAACTAAATATTAGAAAAGATCACTGTTAATGTTTAAGTCTCAGAAAATTTAAAAATATGATGCATGAATATAAAATAACTGCATCAAAGATTTTTGAATAGCTCATCAATTAATAAAGGAAACAGTAAGATGTTAAAATCAGTCCCAAGATCACATGAAGAGTTTCATTTCTGTAAGCAAATTACTAAAGGAATGTTAAGATAATATTGCTGGATTAGATACAAAACTAAGGCAATAGAGAGATTATCTGTTTTTAAACATAGAAATCATTTGCATTTGTCTGTTATGTTAAAAATCTGTGGGTATTATAAAATAGGCCAGTTGATAGAAAATTTACCAAAGCTGTAAGTCTAGCACTAGCAGGTATACCAAAGGGCATCCAATAATCTCTTTTGCCTATTAACAAGTTTTAGATTTGTTTTTACATTATTGAATCACAGTTAAGTTTTGGGGTATAGTAACAGAATTGCTGTTGTTGTAGAAGATTATCCTAGTTCTTAGAATATACTTGCTGAATTATTTTGAGAATCTATTTCACAAGGTCTGCAATTTGCTTTCAATGGATCAGAAGAAGACACTGCTTGGGGATGGCAGAAAGCAAATACAGCAAAACTGTCAGTACCCGGTGAATCCAGGTAGTGGGTATACTAGCACAGGTGTTAATTTTGCTAATCTTCCAACTTCTCTGTAGGATTGTAATTTTTCAAAATAATTCTTAAAGGACATCATAAAATATTTGGCATGTTTTTGGCTTTTTAGTTTCTTATTTAAATTCCAAGGTATTATCAGTTTGCTTATATGTGTGTCCTGGTTTCCTGTCACAGGAAAGCTGTACAGCTTGGAACATAGGCTTTGAAGTGAGAGGGATTTTTTGCAGCCTCAAATATCAAAATTGCTACTTAGAAGCTGTATACCATTGGGTAATTTAATTATACTCTTTGTTCTTACTTTTCTCAGCTGTATAATACAAATATAGCATCCAAATTATCAACCATATATTTAATTCTCAACAAATGCTATGTTAATAGTATTACATTGTATTCCCTTGGCAATCAGACCAGTGGTCCCCATTTAGTTAACTAGGCTCTTAAGGTTTCATTAAAGCATAATATGGGACTAATTCAAAAAGCTCCATGTCATGCAGACTTGCTTGTACTGACTTACTATAACATTCAATATCTTTTGTTATTGGCTCAACATTTATGAACTCATTTTGTTGGTGTTGACTATCAGCATCTTGTCGATCAGCATCTTTAAAAGGTAGTTGTACTGACATTTATTTAGTTAGTAAATGCAAAGACTTGAAGTTGGAAAAGCTCTTTTAAACACGGAGCTTTAGGTTTAATATTGACTTTAATGAATAAAGATGAAAGCTTATCTTAATTAGATTATCAACCTTGAGTGAGAAATCAGATTGGAAAAGATGTACGAACATTAGATTAAAAAAAAAATGTTCTGGGCCGGCCCGGTGGCGCACTGCTACAGTGCGCTGCTTGGGAGTGCGGTGGCGCTCCCAACAAGGGTTCAGATCCCACATACAGACCGGCCGCTCACTGGCTGAGCGAGGTGCGGGCGCAACACCGAGGGTTGTGGTCCCGTTGCCGGTCCCGGTCCGGTGCGGGCGCGACACTGAGGGTTGCGATCCATTGCCGGTCATGAAAAAAGACAAAAAGAAAAAAAAAAATGTTCTAAAGCTTTTTCTCTTTTCTTTAAAATTGGTCTGACATAGTTTAAAATAATATTTGGAGAAAAGTCTTTGGAGTAAAAGACAAACTTCCAGAAAAAAAGATGATGCAGAGGCTATTCATTTATCTTTAATCCATATGGAATCACTGCTGTAATATAGCAGACTAATTAGAAGAAAGACTCATTCCAAGGAGGAATAAAATTCAGTTCCTGGCTTGTTCTTTAAGGATCCCAAGGTACTTACAATTTTTAAGGCACAATCCTTCAAAAACCCTTAATTTCCTTGATTATTGGAACTGGCCATAGTATTTTAAAATTTAAGCTCAGTGCTTAACTTATTTAATTTGGCTGCATTATAAATAACTACTTAATTCCAGTTCAGAAAAACTCTACTCCAACCATAAACAAAGACTATTTTACTCTATTGTGATTTAATAGTGCTTTGCTTTATTACAAATAAACAGTTCAAAACTATTTCAAATACTCTGTGCTCATTACAAAACTCACTACAAAATGTAAACTTATAATAAATATGAAGAGCTATAATGTTATTTGGTCCAGAACTGGTAAGGTGATGAAAACCTTCCTCTAGACTATTGAATTAATAAACAGTATTGTGCAAGGTGTTTATTTACATGACAGAAGGCAAGGAAATTTACTTTAAAGCTGCTAAAAAAAATACATTGATATAGATGAACTATAAATTCCTTATCAAAAAGTCTTTGACTAGTTTGGTTTTGTTACAAAATTTTGTTTAACTTCAACTATATAACTTATTCTTATGAAAATTTCTGTTGCACTTTAAAATTTTTTAGTGAATTAATACTATAAAAACATTCATTGCTTGCATTTAAACAATGTAAACTATAACAACAAATTGCTAATTTTAAAAATAGCATTTTCCTTTTATTTATTTTATTAGATATTCCTTTTAATACTCATTTATTCCCAGGCACCAACTAACATGTGAAGAATACAGTAACCTAATTGATATTAGTTTGTAGGTAAGAACATGGCACTAGTTATTTTTTTAAGGTGGGGTGAATGAGTGGACAGTGGTCTCTTCATAGATTTAAATCATAGATAGAATGGTTCAGAACTATGGTTGAATGCTGAATATATATATTTAACAACACATCATTTTTTTTAATATCAATCATTTATTCCTCATACAACCCTACCAGGCAGTATGACAGTTACTGGAGCTTTTTACATATAACTCATTTTCTCTTTCATGGTATACGGTAAAATTTTACTTCTCCATGAATTGAATTTAGGTGTGACTATGTGACATTCTTTGAACAATGAAAGTGGAAATGGTGCATATCACCCTGAATAGTAAACAGCCAATCTGAGGTTTTCTTTCTACTGTTTGAGGAGACATTGTTTAGCTGCAGCCTGAATCCATGAGTGACAAACTTAAGTAGGCCATTTTCTGACAATCAATACAAATGTGGCAAGACCATGAAAACAATTTTGTTATAAGCTACTGAGATTTAGGGAGTTTGGGTTATAGCAGTACAACCTAGCGTATCTTAAATTATGCAGCCATGTATTGTTATTATTTCTACTTTATACATGAGGAAACTGAAGCACAGGGAGGTTGAATGACTTGTCCAGAGAAACAGAGCTCACAGAAAACTTGGAACTCACTCAGGGTAAAAAAGCAATGGGTATAGTTCAAAACATTGTATGGCAAACATAAACCCACAGCTGCATGAGACAAAAGATTACAGTTGAGATAGACTGCCTAAGGCCTATGAGAAAATGTTGGGTAGTGAGTTTCTTGGGGAAAGTAGGGTATTCAAAAGTTCCTGTGTACACTGAAGGATTTAGAGAGCCACACATATATCCAGAGTAGAATGTATACTCAAAAAAAGGCTTTAAAAGATTATAAGCTTGTAAATCTGGCTAATCTCTGTCAGAAAAGTACAATAACTGAACTAAAAAACTCACTAGGGTATTCAAGAGCAATTTCAGCAGTGTAAGCAGGAAGTGAAGACTAAGGTAGAGTTGTAAGAAATCCATATTGTTGTAAGAATCCACACTGAGAAACATTATAATCAAATTGTTGAAATTAATGAGAAAGGGAGAATTTAGAAAGGAACAAGGGAAAAGCAACTCATCTCATTGTGTATGAGAAAACAAGATTTCTCATGTATAAGAAATATTTAAGCTGACTTCTTATCACACACTATGGAGGCCAGACTTAGTTGGATGGCATATTTAAATACTGAGAGAAAAAAAAAATGTCAAATGAGAATTTTATTTCCAGAAAAATGTTTTTCAAAAATTGAAAGGAAATTAAGACATTTCCACACAAACAAAAGATGAGGGAGTTTGATATCAATCACCCTGCCTAGAAGAAATGCTAAAGAGTATCTGTCAGGTTGAAACAAAAAGACACTGTAGAATAATAATACTAATAATAACTTGAAGACATACAAAGAAATAAAGACCTCTAGTAAAGCTAACTACATAACTAAATATAAATACCAGTATTACTGTATCTTGGATTTGTAACTCCACTTTTAAATTCCTACTTTACCTAAAAGAAAAATGCATAAAAATTAATATAAACCTACATTTTTGGACATACAATACATAAAATTGTAATTTGTGACAAGAACAACAGAAAGGGGCAGGAGAGCTATTAAGGAGTAGAGTTTTTATATGCTATTGAAGCTCAGTTAGTATCAATAAAAACTAGATTGTTATAAATTTGTGATGCTATCTGTAATCCCCATGGAAACCAAAGAAAAAGAGCTCTTAAGAGCCAGCATTCAAACTCAAGCAGTTTAATCCCCCAGTTTGTGCTCTGAACCAAGTTATGCTCTCATTGTAAAAGGGTATTTGAATTCATTCACTCATTCCTTGAGCAAATATGTATTTTAACAATCTCAGGATCAATATTGTAATAGATTCTGGCATTAAAATGCTGAATAAAGTATTAAACCTGCTTTCCAGTAGATCAAATTTAATCATTGTAACAGTATAATTAATTGTAACTTGCCAGAAAAATGTGTAAAAAACAAGCCAAAAAATTCTATGGAATAAATAAGATGGGTGGGAGACATGTTTGTAGTTTTGGTGTTATAAAAGTACTATGAAAAGGCTATGGAAAGACACAGATCTTGAATATGAATTTGTTACTATGTGAATGTTTGTAAGTTTCAAGTGGTCTCTATACCTCTCTGACCTCAAATCCTATCCTTCCTCCTCTGCAGCCACACTAGTACCCTTGCTCTTTCTTGAAAAACACCAAGCACATTTCTGCCTTGAGGGCTTTGTATTTGTTTTTCCTTCAGTATAAACACAGTCCCTGTACACAACCTGGAGGCTCTCTACCTTGTGTATGTCACTGCACCAAAAGGTCTTCTCTGGACATCCTGTATAAAAGGACAGCATTCTTCCCCAGACACTTTCTAATTCAATTTATTCCCTATAAGTTTATTTATTTTGGTCATAGCAGATATGTATATCACCTATATCTATGTCTATCTATATTTCATCTATATTTATATCTATATCATCTTCATTTGTTCATTGTCTTTGTTTTCCCAAATGAATATGAGTTCTAGGAGAGTGAACAATTTATCTGCTTTGTTCACTAATGTATATTTAGTTTCTTGAAAAATATCAGGTCCATGGTTGGCCCTCACTAAATATTTGTTAATTGATTTAATCAATGAACCACAACCAATATGAAATTTTTATTTCATATAGTCATTTAGCAGAACAGACCTAACATTAACTAAGTAATTATATACTTAAAAGATTAAGAACTTCAATATTCACTGAATCTGCTCTTCTGCCTTTAGGTAAAGCATTTTCTTCTGCAATTTATAAGAAGAAAATGTTTCAGCACCACTTTTCTCTACTCCCAATGTTAACTTATGAAATCATAGGGTTCTTATAAATCTACCTTAAATATCTCCTAACGAGGTTTAATCTTTTTTCCCTTCTTGACTAATAGCAGAGAAATAATTGTAATAATTACTGTAATAAAAATAACTCATAATAAATTTTGATACATGAAGAACTTTATAACTTCTAGCACTAATCTTTACCTTTCTAGAATAAATATTTTAACTTTTATTTCTAGTTTCATATTCAGACTTTTAACTTCTTTCTTAATCTCCTTTGGAGGGTGATGACTTCATTCTTTGTACATATGCTATTCTCCATTTCAAAATATTTTTAGCACAATAAAGTGAAATGTTGGCTAATCAACAAATAACTATATTTTATGTACCTCCTCTTTAATCAAAAGTGAAGAGACTGACTCTGAGAAAATGTGGGACATGCATAACCAAAGTATAGAGGTTCTAAAGGAAGGATCATATCATCTAGAAAAGGAAAAAAAAAAAAACATATTAGAAGTATTCTGGGATGCTAGGTTATTCAATTATTGCAATACATGCAATTTCATTCTCTACCTTTCCTAGAGGTAGTTAAATAGAAACTGAAGAAATTTTATGTAATTAGCTATGTTCAACTTCCTGGGCCCTCCAAAGTGTTCTATAAATTGTTTTTTGCCTATATCATCCTTTCAAAATAAAAAAATCAAAGAATGGCTATGACTAAGAATTTTAATGGTTTGAAACAAAGGCTTTGTTGTTCAAAATTTGTATGACTTTAATCTACCAAATATAAAGAAACTACATTTTTAAATAAATTACTTTTTCATTCTCATTATTTTTCTTTTTTTTATTGAAACATAGGTGATTGTACATATCTTTGGGGTACAGAGATGGAAATTAAAACCTGTGTGCAATAAGTGATTCTCAAATCAGGATAACTAGTATATTCAACATTATACAATGTAATCACTTTTTGTGGCCCTTTACCAATTCCTCCCTTACCCCCTCTCACGTCCCCTTTCCCACCACAGGGAACCTCAGTTCTGCCCTCTCCTTTTGAAAATTCAATGTATTACTGTGATTGTTGTATCTTTTAAAAAATATATATATTTATTTGTTTATTTTTTAGCTCCCACTTATTAGGACATGTGGTATTTCTCTTTCTGTGCCTGGATTATTTCTTTTAACATTATTTTCTCTAAGTTCATGTTGCTGTGAATGGCCGTATTTCATTCTTTTTTATGGCAGACTAGTACTCCGTTGTGTAAATATACCACATTTTCCTTTTCTAGTTATCCAACAATGCACATTTAGGTTGATTCCAACTCCTGGCTATTATAAATAGAGCTGCAATAAAGATGGGAGTGCAGGAGAAACCACATTTTGAAAGTGGACTCTTCACCCATATGCAGCAATGAATCGTTCTTAGTATGTTACCTTTTCAGATGCTGTGAAAGATGGGCTGCTTGCTTCATTCACAATAAATGGGGCAAAGATAAATACCAATAGAGCTGGTCATTTGTGCAGATATACCACAGATAAACTATTTTTGGTGAACATGTACATAAAAAAATAATTATGACAAAAATATATAGATGTTAGTTGTAGCGTATTACTAATTCTCATTATCAGTTCGTGTATACTCAAGAATCAATGTAGACTGATTTGGAATCCATAAATTCTGAGGTAATAAACATTATATTTTATTTCTTTAATATAATCTTTAAAAAAATCTCAAAATAAAAATAATGCAACAAATAATTTCTATTAGTTTAATAAACTTCAATAATGAGAATATTTTAGCCTCAAAAGCATGTGGAAAAAAATGCAATTTAGGGCCGGCCCGGTGGCGCACTGGATAGTGCACCACCTGGGAAGCGCGGCGGCGCTCCCGCCCGAGGGTTCGGATCCCACATGCAGACCGGTTCCCGCTCACTGGCTGAGCGAGGCGCGGGAGCAGCACCGAGGGTTGCGATCCCGTTGCCGGTCCCCGGTCCGGTACGGGGGCGACACTGAGGGTTGCGATCCGTTGCCGGACACGGAAAAAGACAAAAAGACAAAAAAAAAAAAAAATGCAATTTAGTAAATTTTAATTATAATGTCTGTTCAATAAATACTGCTTTTCTATAGAAATCTGGATGCATTTAGATAATCAACACCTTATTTTGTTCAGAGAACTAGATATTTTTACTTTGAAATGTATTTGATATGCTTATCCTTGTCAAAACTTTAGAAACTTCTTAGAAATTAATATAAATGTAAGAAAAATAAAAATGACATGTACAGAAGAAAAGTGAAATGTGTGTTCACTAAAGAGTAGTCAAAAAGACAAATAATAATATTTTATATTATTGGCAAAATGATTTCTTTCATACTTACATCAAATTTCATATTTAAATATAATTCCAAACTTAATGACCATCCATCACTGATATTTTCCTTCTTAAAAAGTGTTGGCGTTACACTAGTTCTACACTAGTTGTTCATACTTTTTTCATGTATTTAAAACATTTATTTGAATATTAACCTATTTGGGATTTTTGAAAATATTATTTACCGATTGTTACTTGTATCCCAAACACTCCCTAAGATAAAATTATCTGTGAACTTCATTAATATAAAATTTGCACCCCTATTTTTCAGATCACTAATTCAATTATTCATCAAAATGGTGTATAATTTATAAGTTATCCACTGAAACTGTATATTTTATCAGTAAAAAATAGAAAATAAAACGATCAATAGAAATTAGATACTGCAGCTACAAATAATTTAATAAATATAAATTAAGAAATGATTATTGAAAATAAATAAATTATCTGGGATTAAATTATTTGATTTAATAGTATATAAATTATTTAATGAGGGGGGAGACAGGAACAGAATAGTATTTTTCACCTTTATTCTAAGGCAATAAAAATTATCTGTGAGAAGCTACTTATTTTTTCCAAATTTTAGGGAGTTCAAAGCAAGATGAAAACTTTGATGAAATCCTAGGGTAAGGTAGAAAAGGGGGACCCTCATTATCAGGTTCATGTTCCTCCACAAAAGGAAGTCCTGAGAAATTCAAGAAGGAAGAGATGGTGGTTTTAACCAATTTGAAAATAATTCAGGTAAGGGCTTGAGAATAATTCACATATTTTAATTTCCTAGTTGAGAATCCCTATTTTATTTTTGCCTTCTTCAAATAACGTTATATTAATTTACATTTTACCTACTAACTATGTCTGCCTGGGACTACAAAACATTTCTGTGCTTTTCCACCAAATTTCTTGTCAATATTGATATTTCAAAATTGAACCAGTAGGACATTTTAAAGTTTCATAACAGCAGTTTTTTTTCCCTTGTAACCACTGTGTGAACAAGAGATCACTAAATTGTTTGACATTTTAAACTATCTTACATATAAAAGTTGAAAACTAATATATCTGATTAACAGAAAAAAGAAAAGCTTTACAATGTATTATGTAACATGTTTTTTTGTAATCTTTGCATGAGTAAAATATATAATTTATTTATTATATTAATAAAATATAATCTATATTGAGGGAGGGAGAGAAATTAAATTTTTTCTAGTGTATTTGAGTATGTTATCATTTAACTTTTTCCTGCCTTGGCCACTTTTCCCAGTGCTCCTCACAATAGAAAGATAGAGCCTAAGCAATTCAGTTGAGGGTAGGAAAGGACATAAGACATGATCACTCATCCAAGGATGGCATATCAGGTAAGATGCACAAAAGAAGACACATTAAGGAAAGGATAAACTGTCAAAATATTTATATCACCTTTGTTTAATTTACTATCAGGAATGATGGTGGGAAGAGGGAAACTGAGGCAGTGACATAGACATGGACTCTTCCCTTCAGATCACATCTTTGAAAATAATACCAATATATGCTAACAGTCTTAAAAACGCCACAGGCATCATAATATGCTACCAGAAGCTTTATGTTATTGCAAAAGTTACTTGCAAGTAGCAAAAACAGAAAGTAAAAGTACACACTAATTAATCTTCACACTAAGTAAATACCTCAATCACAGTGCTGAGGAGTGTGGGTTTGTTACTTTATCAATCTAAATGGAATATAAACCCAACTGTGGAAGTTACATCTTTGACAATTCCTTTTATGTCACTGATATACAACACATACTTTTTAAAATTTATCTTCCATTTTAAAAATAATTTTACTCTTCCATAGTGCTCTAATTATGACATAACATATTCATAAGAAAATATGCCTATTTCAACAGCTTTTAGTTATAGAGTAATAATTAAAATGTACTTGACTTTAGTTAAGGAAAAATAATTAGAAGAAATTCTGACATGTATCATCTAAACAATATAGTTAACTAAATAACACATTTTCTATGCAGGGAGACATTTCATATGAGAATTATAAAATTCCTGCAACACTAAAAGAACAGATAGTTAACTTTTATAAGTAAACATGATTGTTAAAGAGTAAAGATAGATAAAATTTCACATAGCATGGACAAAAATTAAAATTATTACAAATTCTAATTTTTATAAGGATCCAAAGATGAGTTTAGTCATGTACTTTTCAAATTTGGTACATTATTATTATTCAATTGGATCAATGTAATAAATAAATAATAATTCTAACTCTTCATATGTAACAGCAATCTGACCTTACGTTTGATGACTTATTAAAGAAATAGCATTCATGGGATGGATACCTGTGAAAGAGCATGGCTGGGAGATCCAGGTGTCAGTGTATGGGGCCGGCCCGGTGGCGCACTGGATAGTGCGCTGCTTGGGAAGCGCGTGGCGGCGCTCCCGCCCGAGGGTTCGGATCCCACATACAGACCGGTTCCCGCTCACTGGCTGAGCGAGGCACGGGAGCAACACCGAGGGTTGCAATCCCGTTGCCGGACACGGAAAAAGACAAAAAAATAAAAAATAAAAATAAATAAATAAATAAAGCTGGTTCAAGGCAAAGTCTTCTATCTTTCTTCCACACCCAGACATACACAGAATGCGTGTGTGTGTGTGTGTGTGCGCGCGCACTACTGTGTTTAAGTCAACATTTAGTTTTGGCAAAGAAATGAACAACTAAACTGTATAATATTTTCTCGGACTTTACATTTTAGAGCAGTTTTAGGTTCATAGCAAAATTAAGAGGAAGGTACAGAGATTTCCCATAAACCCCCCTGTAGAATACAGACTGTATAACATTTTCAAGAAGTTTATGAAGTGTAAAGTTCTAAAACTCTTAGGTATACAAAATATGGTCCTTCAATGTCATTTTCCCAAGAGTCAGCTGATATAATGGAATTTAACTTTAATAGCTCCTATGTGCTGTTCTTTAGAGAATTAATTTCTCCTAATAATCTGGCTGCCCTAAATATTTCGCACAAAGTGCAGCCCTAATTAAAGACATTTTAGGCTTTTTTCAGTTCTCATTTTAAGTTTGTGTGGAGGAAAAATAAGCACATTTAAAGTTGCCTTTTCAGCCTATGAGCATTTGGGGGGCAATTTAGTTT
Organism: Galeopterus variegatus; assembly: GCF_000696425.1. Classification (NCBI taxonomy): domain Eukaryota; kingdom Metazoa; phylum Chordata; class Mammalia; order Dermoptera; family Cynocephalidae; genus Galeopterus; species Galeopterus variegatus. The sequence goes on along the minus strand of NW_007726111.1, from coordinate 492,019 downwards.
CCTTGATTATGATTCATGGACACCTAATTCATCAGATGATAGTTTATGAGTGCTATTTGATGTTCAAGGAGTCTCATGAGTCTATTAGCCTTTTTATGTGTTCCTTCTTTGAATCAGGAAGTCATGCTTTGCCAAGCTAACAATCTAACTAGTTTTCCAAAAAGCTAATGCTCACTCCTAGAGACAGAATGTGCAAAATTTGAATTGCATTCAATGAAGAAAATGTTTTGTTTCATTTCCTTAAGCTAATATGAGAGGAAAATAAAATATGTTCCAAAGAAGTTAGAAAAAAATTAAAAATTTGAGTTTTTATAGCAAAGCCACCTAAAATTAATATCAAGATTAGTTTTATTAATTATTTTTCGAAGAAGTTAATCTAATCATTATAGAATAACAGATGAGCCCAGCTTCAGTAATTAATAAAAGAAGGAAGTGTGGTAAGGTTTAATTAATTTAACAGGCATTCATGGACATTTACTTGTATATTACAAAGATTCAAAGACTTAAGAATACCCTGCCTTCAAAATGCTTACGGTCAAGTAGCAGAGGAATACATGTAAACAATCACAATACATAATACATTATAATAAGTGAATTGATAGAATCACATGTAGAGAACACAGAGGAGAAAGTGATTCTTTTCCTCTCTGGAGGGTTAAGGACAGATTATACCCAAGATGCGGTATAGTGGTCCTTGAGTACTAAATGGTGAACAGAAGTTTTCCAAGGAGACAAAGGAAGACTATGGATTATTGACATAAAATACACCATCAAGTAGATGGTAGTAAGTGAGGCAGAGTGATTTCTCTTCATTATAATAATGCTGTATTAGAAAAATTAACTCCATATATGATGGCAGATTATAGTGGAGAGAAAACAGAAGCATGATCACTAGAGGCCATTGGACAGAGCTTAATACTGATGGGAACCATTGAATGTTTTAATGTAGAAGTGACATGACAGTACATGTCTTGCATGGAGAAAATCTGAATCATGATATCTTAAATCGATATTCCATCTCCAGTAGTGCCACTGATATGTTACAAATCATTTTATGTCTTTGTTGCTTTATTAAACTAATATTTCCCTTTATTCTCTTTATTTCTCTGTAGTGTTAAAAGTATTTTCTAAGTTCCTGAAATATGATAGCACTTTACTATACCAAATACTTCAGTTTATTCTTTGTAAAATGCTAAAACTTTGGAAGATCAATGTTAAAAATTATTTTGAGCTTCTCATATATAACTTCAAATATCTTTATGTTATCATTTTTTTATTACACTTTGGTTTGTTTTGATACTGACTGCACATTTGTGTTTATACTATTTTCTCATAAGAAATTAATCTATAATATCATATTCTGGTAGTCAATCTGAACACTACAAACTGTAGAATGCTTCTTTGTTGCAAATGTTGCAAAAATAAATATATTCACAATTTATAGAGACTAAGTTTAAGCCACAGTTTTCTTCATAAACTACTTATCCTATGTTCTTTGAGGGTCCAAATATCAAATTGTGCATGCAAGTGGAAACAATGAAAAATTTCCTTATAATGAAGGAGAAATTGTTTATAAAAAAGTCTTTCCATTCAGCTTTCTCAAACAGTTTCAAGCTGCCATTTATGTTAAGTACCAGTAATTCAATTCCATGACAGGAACACAGACAAAATAGAATCCCAGTCCCTGGGATTCTAAAACAGCTTCACAGCTCTATGTGCTTTTATATTTTATCCTTCACAACAAAGGATCACTGGGGTTTTTACAATAAGCTTTTTGGATGGTTGTGGTGATTCCCTAAGGGATCAAACAAAGAATGATATATGGTAAATCAAAGGAAAGTAAGCTTTAGTGGCTAATCTTTCCTAGAAGATCAGCTATAATAAAAGAAGAGTAATAGGATGAACTGAGGTAGATAGAAATGGTAGGTGGGATTTGTTCTCATTTGAGCCAGTAATTAGTTTTTATTTCTGGTAATCAAAGTTACTGTCTGATTTGGCCATTCTCCTTTGAATGTCACTTTCCAGTTAACAGTCCAGATTGAACATCAATTACTTAAACTGATTTTGTTATTAAGATAGCCTTATATAATAAGGTCATAAAATTCCATAAAATTTTCCTTTTTTGTTAGAGCTTGTTTCATTTTAAAGACATGAACTTAATTTCAAAAATAATATGATGCTTTTACAGCATTAGTTTTCTATTTCCAACTCTGATTTTTAAAAAATAAATGAGAAAAGCTGCTTTAAAAACATTTAAGAAAATATTTTAAAAACTGAATACTACATTATGATACATGAGAACAGAATATTCCAGAGAGATGGAAATTTCAAACGGGGGATGCCAATAAGAAAGTATCTTGAAATGAACAGTAATCGGATTGATAGAATAAAAGCAAATGAAATATATAAAGACTATAATATATAAATCTATCAAAAATATTTGCCATAATTACTAGTGCTTAGATGCTACTTTTCAGAAATAAAATTAGTTCTCTAAACTAATTATATTGCAGTCCAGCATTGTTTCTTCAGGCTAATGTGACATTAACTGCTCCTCTACTAACTTCAACTGATTTTTAAAAAGCTAAAAAAAATTTTTGTTTACAGAAAATAAAGGTTGATGGTTAGACAGATGAATATAAATCAATCGATCAATCCTGAATAGAGCTGGAGGACAACATATGAGCATTATATATTTTCAGGAATTTCCAAAGGCTTCAGGCTATGGGGTATGCTTTGTTAATCAAATGAGCTTAATTACTATTCTCTTAGCAGCCAACAAATACGTATTGGCTATCTGTCTACTATGGGTATAAAAATGGAAGACCAATATTAATTGGATAACAATACTGCATTTTTGAAGTTTACAATGGGTTAGAAATAATGGTGTGTGTGTGTGTGTGTGTGTGTGTGTGTGTGTGTGTGTGTATTATAAAATAAAAATATCAAGAGGAAGATGGCCATATGACATTGTATATTTAATTTTATTAACTTTTCTCTCAACTTCAAGGCATCAGACTAATAATGTGTTAAAATGGAATTCATGGAAAACCAAGCCTATAATTACGGTGTGTGTGCTATGGTAATTATGGCAGTCATATTGTTAAAATTTTACTAGTCCATGAAGCTATAATGGGCTAGATAACTTTTCTCTAAGCAGGATGTTGGGCTAATTTTAAGTGTGAGGTACTTCATTTTATGAGTCATCACAGATTGCCAGCAAACCATTGGAAAGTCATGTCTTCCAAACCAAAATTTAGTAGCAAGATCATTTCCCCTGTGGTCTGAGTAAGGACAAGGACTGGATTCCCGTTAAAACTGTTTCTATATAGTAAGTAATGATATGGCACTCACCACATAAAAACAGTCAAGAATTTGAGAGGTTAAAGAATATTATCAAGGTAATGACCTCCACTTTGAGGTTTCACAGCTCTTGAAGGCTCATAATCTATATATTATAATAAAATATTTTGTTAAATTTCCTTTTTATTTCAGGTTGTAGCAGATTTTATTAATGTTCCTTCTTTATTATACTTTGCCCTCTTTAAATGTGTAATAAGTCAACATTCTGAAAACATCAACCTGTCTCAGCTGTGCAAAAGTGTAAAAAAGGGCATTTTCTCCAGGGACTGTGTGTCACAGGGATCTAGCCAGGTTGATGTGAGTGGTAACAAAATTGAAAGAGCGTCAATGAGAAGGTGAACTCTGGGAACATAGAACTGGAACCTACTTGTTCAGTTCTCAAAAGCAAAAGGGTAAGAAAAATGTTTATTTTTAGTGAGTGAGGAAACTAACTCTTTATAGCCCGAGTGTTAAATAATTTCTACATTCAATGACTTTTCTGCTGGATCTAGTATGGATTTTGAATATTAACAACCTGTAAATCTTGGGCTGTTGTGACTTAAGGACTTAAAAATAAGACAACAGTAAGTGGCTTTTCCTCTTCCTGTTCGTACCCCTTAGAACACAGGTCAGAATTTAGAGAGGGAGAATGCACACATCACTTCCCTCTCTGCCTCTTTCTTCTAAATCCAGGAATAATTCTCTATGGTAGGATATAGGAAATATAAAGAAGCATAAAAGGCTAAGGAGAAGTGAAATTTCATGTGGCTACATGAATAAATTTTACCTTACTTTCATTCCTGCCTTAACTCTTGGTTATATTTCAAGAAGTAAAAGTATGTTGTTATTTTAGATTACTGACTGCAATGCTGGTGTTATTTACAGTGTTTCTGTGGAGCATAAGCAAGGCAGTGATCCTGATTACTTTACTTTGACATAACAAATATGTGTGCTATGAAAATTTCTGGATTATGTCTGATATTAAAACAGAGCCATGAAAATAGATATCTCTGATGAGATTTTTCAAACAGTGACTGTCAAAGGTTAGCCACCCACTAAGAAGATTTAGACTAAGGCTATAAAAAGCTCTCTTGTGGAATTACTCACTGCTAGAAAGTGGAAAATGAATTAAATCTGTAAACACAAAAGAAACAGGGACAAGATGATGGTGATGTGAAAATATCGGACAATGTCACCAATGTTCTAAGGATCATAAAATACACACAGGACAAATGGAATTCATGTTGGATTACTGAATCAAGATTCATATTGGGTTATTGAATCAGGAATATATTTACCTTTGAGTGATGTAAATTTTGTGTAAATATTTTCAGTTTAGTAAAGTGTAATTTGTAAATCCATGATATATGAGACAGAATCAATGAATTTAATTCACATATTCAAATATTTATAAGTACCTACCAGGTACTAGGCACTATACTTGGTAAGGGATATAGAAGTAAACAAATACGTATGACAATTATATTTGGAGCAAAGGGGGAAAATAAATAAGAATATATTTTGTTAAAAAGTAATACATAGATAGAAGATTCGGGGAAGATGACAGAATATAAAGCAGCAGGAACCTGTGTCCTCACCAACACAAAAATTACAATGGCAGAATCTGTCTGATGTAACTATTCCTGGAACTCCGGAATTTAGTAACAGGCTTGCATCTTCCAGAAGAAGGCTTGGATGGAAAACTGTGGTTAATTTTGGTCACTGTTAGCTCTTAGCATGGTAGTTGCTACCCAATCCCCACCTCTGAGCACCATGTCAAGGAGCAGTGCACATGTTCCTGGAGCAACTTGAACACAGCTTGTTAAAGCCAGGGTGGGCAAAAAGAACCCTCTTCTGAAAATACTGTAGCAGATCTGGTCTGCATTTCTAATTATTCTTTCTAATCACAGAGATACATACATTCTTGCAAGCCCCTCCCCTTCTGGCTGAAGAGACTTACAAAGGATTTAAAGGGCCTGTGCCTTCCACCTCTCCTTCATTTTTCTCTTCTTTTTCCTTTTTGTGAGACATTGAAGACTAGAACATTAAAAGCAACTGAATATACATGGGAAATTAGAATGTTACTGTGCATGCCCAATGTAAGGTACTAGAATAGAAAAGACTTGAGAAGAACTAAAGTTTATACCTCAGGTTGGTCCTTGGCACAAAGACAACTTACAGCAATCAAAATACTAAAACACAAAAGCAGCAAACCCTGGAAAGGAAAAGAATCTGTTTTTCAGACTCAACACATTATTAGATTCAAATGTCTGGCTTTCAACAAATAAACAGTCAAGTCTCAATATATTTAAAAAGTAGAAATCATACAAAATTAGAAATTAAGAACAGAAGCAAAACTTAAAAAGTCACACATTTGTGGAAATTAAACAATAAACTCTTAAACAACCAATGAATCAAAGAAGAAATTACAAAGGAAATTAGAAAATACATAGAGATGAATTAAAATAAAAACACCATATACTATAACTGATGAGACATAGTGAAAACATGCTAAGGAGGAAATTTATAGTTATTAATGCTTACATGAAAAAAACAAGAATGATCTCAAAGCAACAACCCAACTTTACAACTAAATAAACTAGGGTAAAAAATATATATGCACAAAGCAAGCAGAAGGAAGAATATAATAAAGATTAGAGCAGAGATAAATAAAAGAGAGGAGAAAAATAACAGAAAATTGCTGAAACCAAAAGACAGTCCTTTGGAAAAATCAACAAAACGGACAAACCTTTAGCTGCATGGACTAAGAAAAAAGGAGAGAAGACTCAAATTACTAAAATTAGACAGAAAAGTGGGACATTATTATTGATTCTACAGAAATAAAAAGGATTGTAAGAGAGTACTATGAGCAACCATATGCCAAAACATTAGATAATCCAGATGAGATGGACACATTCTTAGAAATACAAAATCTACCAAGATTAAACCATAAAGAAATAAATTTTTTTTTTTTTTTTGTCCTTTTTGAGACCGGCCGCACCGCGCTCAGCCAGGAGCGCACCGGCCATCCCTATATAGGATCCAAACCCACGGCAGGAGCGCTGCTGCACTCCCAGCACCGCACTCTCCCAAGTGCGCCACGGGCTCAGCCCAGAAATAAAAATTTGAATAGGCCAATAACTAGTGAGGAGATTATATCAGTATTCAAAAATCTCTTGACATAGAAAAGCCTTGGATCTCATAGCTTTACCAGTGACTTCTACAAATATTTAAGGAACTATCACCAATCTTTTTCAAACTTTTCAAAAAAATCGAAGAGGAAGAAACACTCCCTATCATTCTATGAGGCCAACATTACCCTGATGCTAAAGCCAACAAAGACATTATAAGAAAATTAAACTTAAGACCAATATTCTATGAATATTGATGCAAAAATCTTCATCATATATTAGCAAACCGAAGTTGGCAACATTTTTAAAGGATTATACACCATAACCAAGTGGAATTTATTCTTGGAGTGCAAAGATGGCTTAACATAGAAAAAATCAATTAATGTAATACACATTAACAGAATGAAAGAAAAGAAAAATTGAGGTAGAAAAAAATTGACAAAATTTAATACCCTTTTCTGATGAAAGCACTCAACAAACTAAATTAGAAGGTGATAGAGTTTGGATGTGTTGTCCCCCAAAACTCATGCGGAAATCTGATCCCCAGTGTGATGGTGTTGAAAGCTGTTTGAGTCATGGGGGCAGATTCCTTATAAATAGATTAATGCTCTCCCTGGGGAAGGAGAGGTAGTGAGTGAGTTCTTGCTCTGTTAGTTTCCATGAGAGCTGGTTGTTTAAAAGATCCTGGCACCTCCTCTCTCCCTCCCTCCCTCCCTCCCTCCCCGCCTCTCTTGCTTACTCTCACCATCTGCTTGTACCCACCGGCTGTCTGCCACTTTCCACCATGAGTAGAAGCAGCCTGAGGCTTGTGCCAGATGCAGCTGCCCCAGAATCATAAGCCAAATAACCCTCTTTTCCTTATAAATTACCCAGTCTCAGGTATTTCTGTTATAGCAACACAAATGGACTAATACAGAAGGCAATTACTGCAACATAATAAAAGTCATATATAAAAAACCCATAGTGGACATCATGCTCAAGGGTGAAAGATTTCTTGTAATATAAGGAACAAGGCAAGGATATCCCCTTTTACTACTTCTATTTAACATACTACTGGAAGTGCCAGCCAGAGAAATTAGGCAAGAAAGATAAATAAAAAGCATCCAAATTTGAAAGGAAGTTTAAAATAATCTTTGCTCGCAGATATAATCTTATATGTAAAAAAACCCAACTATTCCACACACAAAAATTTAGAACTAATAAATAAATTCAGCAAAATAGTGAGGTATAAATTCAGCGCACAAAAAATTGTTGCATTTCTATATGTGAACAATGAAAAATCTGAAAAGGAAATTTTAAAATATAATTCCTAACTTGAAAAAAAAACAGCCTTAAGAATGAACTTAACTAAGGAGGTAAAGACTTATACAATAAAAACTAAAATATGTTTCTAAAAGAAATTTAAAAAGTAACTTAAGTTAAATTAATTTTAAAAGTAAATGAAAAGATGCCCCATGTTCTTAGATTGGAAGACAATATTGTTAACATGTCAGTACTATTCAAAGTGATTTACAGATTCAATGCAATACCAGTTTTTTTAACAGAAATAGAAAAAAAAATTGTAAAATTTGTATGGAATAACAAAGGACCTCAAATAGCTAAAATTATCTTGAGAGAGAAGAACAAAGCTAGAAGCATCCCACTTACTGATTCCAAAACTTAGCACAAAGCCACGATAACCAAAACAATGTGATACTGGCATAAAGATACATAAACCAATGGAATAAAATAGAGAGTCAAGAAATAAACCCTCACATATATGGTCAAATGATTTGCAACAGGTTTCCAAGACCATTCAAGGAAAGAAAGATCGTATTTTCAATAAATTGTTGTGGGAAAACTAGATACCCCAGGCAAAAGAATAAAGTTGAAGCTCTACTTAACTCCATATGCAAAAATTACCTCAAAATGGATCCATGGCCAAAACATGAGACCTAAAACTATAGAACTCTTAGAGATAGCTTAGGGCAGAACTTCACGACATTGGGTATGGCAATGATTTCTTGAATATAATACCAAAAGCACAGGCAACAATGACAAAAAAAAATAGACAATTTGGACTTCATTAAATTGAAAACACTGAACAGAGTAAAACAGCAGTAGACAGAATGGAAGAAAATAATTTCAAATTGTATATCTGATAATGGGTTAATATCCAAAATGTGCAGAGAATTCATAAAACTCAACAACAACAACAAAACAACTTAATTCAAAAATGGGCAAAGGTTCGAATAGACATGTCTCCGAAAAAGGTATACAAGTGCCCAATAAGCACAGTAAAAAATACTCAGTATAACTGAAAATTAGGGAAATGCAAATACAAAATACAAAGAGAAGCCACCTCACACCCATAAAGATAGCTACTATCAAAAAAGAAACAGAAAATAAAGTGTTGGTGAGGATGTGGAGAAATTGGAACACTTGTGTATTGTTGGTGGGAATGTAAAATGGTATAGCTACAGCAAAAAACAGTGTGGCAGTTCCTCAAAAAATTAAAAATAGAATTATCATATGATCCAGCAATTCCACTTCTAGGTCTCTAAACCCAAAACTCTACTTCTAATTTTCTATATCCAAAATAATTGCAAGCAGAGTCTCAAAGAGTTACTTGTACACAAATGTTCATAAAAGTAGAATTTGCAATAATTAAACCATAGAAACAACCTAAGTGCCCATTGACAAATAGATGGATAAGCAAAATGTTATATATACATGCCATGGAATATTATTCTGCCTTGAAGAGGAAGGAAATCCTGCCATATGAGACAAGTTTGAGGACATTATGCTAAGTTTAATCAGGCAATCACAAGAAGACAAATACTGCATAATTCCATTTATAGGAAGTACTTAGAGTAGTTCAAATCATAGAAACAGAAACTAGAGAGGCTGATTCCAGAAGCTGGTGGAGGTAGGAATGGAAAGTTATTGTTGAATGGGTATCAGTTCACAAAATGAAGAATTCCAGAGATGAATGGTGGTGATGGCTGCAAAACAATATGAAAATATTTAACACAACTGAACTGTCTACTTAAAAAATGGTTAAGATAGAAAATTTCTGTTATATGTATATTACCACAATAAAAAAATGGAAAAAATAACAATATACATCCATGGGTCAAAGATGATGTGGCACATTGTATTTTCCAAAGATAATAGCAACAATATCTCCTAAATGACATTCTCTTCTTAAAATGTGACTTTGCAACTTCTTCCATTATCAAAAGGGTGAGGTCTATTTTTCCACTCTATGAATCTTAGCAGGTTGTGACTATAACTGAAGAAACATTATGTGACACCCAAGGCTAGGTCAGTAAGGATGGTGTAATTTCCACCTGGTATTCTTGGGACCCTGCCTTTGGAGTCTGAGCCACCATATAAACAGACTGAATATCTTGATTTCATCATCCTATGAAAAATTCTAAACTAACTCATTTGGAAAGACCACACGATGAAGCTCCGGGAGAGAGTCAGGCTCTGAGAAAGAGGCTCTAAGAGTGAGTTGCTCAGAGAGAGAGAGAGTGATAACTGGCCTGCCCCAACCTCCTACAACACTGTGATATTTTAGCTCCAGCTATCAACGAATTGCAGCTACATGAAAGACCTGATCCAGAACTGCCTCAGCAGGCACTTCCCAAATTCCTAATTCAGAGAATTAACACCTTAAGACAGCAAGATGTGTGAAATGTAGCCAAAACAGGACCTTGAATAAAAATTCGTACATAAAAAGAAAAGTGTGAAATCACTTATCTAACCTGTCATCTGAGGAAGCTACAGAAAAGAAGAGCAAATTACAACCACATTACACAGAAGGAAAAAACATAATGAAAATAAGAGAAAAAAATCAACGAAGTGAAAACAGACCATAGAGAAAAATCATTAAAGTCTAAAGTTATTAAATTGTTAAACCTCTAGGTAAACTGATCAAGAAAAAGGGAGAAAAAATACAAATTACAAAAACAGAACTGAAAGCAGGAACATTTCTATCGATCACACACATAAAAAACACAGAATATATAGTAGGGATATTATGATCACCCAAGTCTCCTGGCTCACAACTCCAATAACCCTGTTCTTTTGTTATAATGTTGGGGCACTTTAGGCCTCAGAAAACTGAATCTTTCTCCCTGACCTTCTCCTGCCCTCCTTTCACCTGTTCTTTTGTCTCCCACAGGCAAGCCATAGAAACTAGAATCCCTCTTCCCCAAGGTGGGTGATAGAAAACAGCCTGGAAACCAGTCATAAAACCCTAATCTTTCTGTCTTTGAAGTGGCCACAAAGAAATTCTCTGACCCCTCTTGTCTGATTGTAGGTCATAAGAACCCCGTTCCAAAAGGGGTCCTGCTCCATGCCTGGGAGGAAGGAATGCTGCACAAAGAGGCCAAGAAGAACCTGAACAAACAGGACTTGCTGGGTTTCCCCACCCAGCCTGTTAGTTTTAGATCATACCCTTTTTGTCCAATCACATGTATACATGGTTGTCCATGCTTCAGTCATGCCTATTCAATGAAATCTCCATAAAAGATCCAAGAGGATGAGGTATGAAGAGCTCCTGGACAGCTGAGTTCATCTGCTGGGGGAGTAGGGCAGTGCATCCCAACTCCACAAGAACAGAAGCTTCTGTGCTCGGGACCCTTCCAGACCTCAACCTATGTATGCTTTCATCTGGCTGTTTCTTTGCATCCCTTAAAATATCCTTGGTAATAAACCAGTAAATGTAAGTGTTTTCCTGAGCTCAGAGAGCCACTCTAGAAAACTAATAGAACCCAAGGAAAGGATTGTGGGAACCCTGTTTTATAGCTGGTTGGTCAGACCTTCCAGAGGCCTGGGCTTGTGAGTGGCATGTGAAGTGGATGGCAGTCCTGTGGGATGGAGCCCACTATGGTGTCTGACACTATCTCCAGGTAGATTGTGTTAGAATTGAATTGAATTAGAGGACAACCAGGTGATGTCTGCTGGAGAATTGCTGGTTTGCTTACCAGTGGGGAGAAATACCCTCACACCTTGTCACAGAAGTCAGAAATCTGTTTCCTGTGTTGATTGTTACCAAGTAGAGGAAAAACACTGCAGTGTATGTTTTTTTTTCCTGACAATAATGAACACAGTTATGCTAATACATTGACAACTTAGATAAAACAGGTGAATTTCTTGTAAAGCATAACTTATCAAAACCAAAAAAGAAGAAATGAAAGAAAAATCTGAATAGCCCTATCCAATTAAAGTAATTGAATTCATAACAACATTCTTCTAACAAAGAAAACTACAGGTCCATCTGGCTGTTTCAGTGAATTGTTCTACACAATAAAGGATGAAGTATCCACCTTATACAAATTCTCTTATTAAATGACAGTTACCCAGTCACCCCTCACTGCAGCCCCTGGAAATTACCATTTCACTCTCTGCTTTTGTGATTGACTATTTTAGGCACCTCCTGTAGCAGAACCATCAAGTATTTGTCCTATTGTGACTGGTTTATTTCACTTAGCATAATTCCCTCAAATTTTATCCATGTTGCTGAAAATGTCTGGATTTCTTTCCATTTTTAATACTTCATTGTATGTATTACAACATTTTCTTTATTCATTCATACATTTATGGACATTTAGATTGTTTCTACATCTTGTCTGTTGTGAATAATGCAGTGATGAACATGGAAGTGCAGATATCTCTTTGAAATACTGACTTCAATTCTTTTAAATAAATATCCAAGAGTGGGATTGCTGGATCATATGGAAGTTTTATATTTAATTTTTTGAGGAACTTCCATACCATTTTCCATAGCAGCTGCACCCATTTTGCATTTCCACCAACAGCACAATTTCTCTACATCCTCACCAACATTTCTTGTCTTTAAAATTTTTTTCTTGATGACAGACATCTGCAGGAGAACATGGCCCCAGATGACCTTGTCCAACCTAGCTCTTCATCCTCTTGCTTGCAATTCTCAGGCAGAATGTACCACGAATGAAACATTCCAAAGTGAGGAAATTTCTGGAACAACATGGGCTATGTCCTTTTTCCTTCCAGAACAGGTTGCTCTGAAACACTTGATCTCAACAACCCATGTGTGCCCGTGGTATAAAACCCAAGGCTGAGTGCTTTTGGGAATCCTCAGCTCGGTTGCAACATGGGTCATGGGCTGATGGGACTCTATCCACCTTGGGCAGCTTCCCTGAGTCTTTGGGAACCAGCTCAACATGGATTATAAGCTTCTGTTTATCTTTGCTGCCTATTTGTTAGCAATACATTTGGTTTGCCTGACTTGTGGGGGTGTTATGTCTCACTGGTCTATACCTAAGAACCTTTGCAAAATGCCAACATTGTAACAATATCTTATTGTGCTTTTGATATGTATTTTCCCAATAATTAATGATTGTCTTACTCCATTTTTCGCTCCTATAACAGAATACCACAGACTGTGTAATTTATGAAAAATAGAAGTTTATTTGGCTTCTGGAGGCCAGAGAGTCCAAGAGCATGGTGTTAGTATCTGGTAAGAGTTTTTGTGCAGAGACATCCCATGGCAGAAGGTGGAAGAGCAAGAGAGGACAAGAGCAAGAGAGGAAGGGGGTCAAACTTATCCTTTTATTAGGAACCCACTTCTGAGATAACAACATTAATCCATTCATGAGAGTGGAGCCCTCACATACTAATCATCTCTTAAAGGTTCCACCTCTTAATAGCATCACAATAGCAGTTAAATTTCAACACGTGTTTTGGAGGGATTACTTAAACCATAGCAGGGATGTTGAGCATCTTTTAATTTACTTGGCCATTTGTATGTCTTCCTTGAAAAACTTTCTATTCAAATTCTTTGCTAATTTTGTAATTGGGTAATTTGTTTTTCTGCTATTGAGTTGTAGTTTTTCTGCTGAGTTGTAGAAGTTCCTTATATATTTTGAATATTAACCCTTTATTAAATATATGGATTGCAAACATTTCTCTCCCATTCTGTTTGTTGCTTTTTCCCTTTGTCAATTGTTTCCTTTGCTGTGCAGGAGCTTTTTAGTTTGATGTAAACTCATGTCTACTTTTGCTTTTGTTTCCTGTGCTTTGGGTGTCATAGCCAAGAAATTATTGCCTACACCCATGCCATAAAGCGTTTCCCCTATGTTTTCTTCTAAGGGTTTTAGAGTTTCAAGTCTTACATTTAAGTCTTTCCACCATTTTGAGTTGATTTTAGTGTGTGGTATGAGACTAATTTTGTTCTTTTCTATGAAGATATCCAGTTTTCCCACCACATTTGTTAAAGAGACTATCATTTCCCCATTGTGTATTCTTGGCATCCTTTTGAAGGATCAGTTGACTATATATGCATAGACTTATTTCTGGTCACTTTATTCTGTTCCACTGTTCTATATGTGTCTTTACACTGGTACCATGCTATTTTAATTACTGTAGCTTTGTAACATATTTTGGAATCAGAACTTGTGATGCCTCCAGCTTTTGTTCTTGCTCATGATAGTTTTGGCTAATTGGGGTCCTTCATGATTTCATACAAACTTTAGTGTTTTTTTTTCCTACATCTGCAAAAAAGATTAGGATTTTGATGGGGATTGCATTGTATCTGTAAGTCACCGGATAGTACTGATGCATTAAAAATATTGTCTTCCAATTTATGAGCATGAGATATCTTTCCATTTGTTGTTGTCTTTTTTAATTCCTTTCAGAAATGTATTGTAGCTTTCATTGTACAAGTCTTTCACTTTCATGGTTAAGGATTTTTTTTTTCCTTTTGATGCTATTGTTAATAGGATTGTCATCTCAATTTTTTTTTGGATAGTTTGTTATTAGTGTATAGAAATGCAACTAAATATTGCATGTTGATTTTATATCCTTGTGGGGCATCTTTAAGGTTTTCTAAATATGTAGTAGTCCATATTTGTTGCTTGTAACAGAAATGCCTGAAAATGGGTAATTTGTTAAAACAAAAACAAAAACAATATTTATTGCTTACAGTTTTGGAGGCCGTGAAGTCCAAAGCCTAGGGAATGCATCTGGTGAGGGCCTTGTTGATGGTGGCTCTACAGTGATACAATGTGTCACATGGCAGATGGCTGCACAAGAAAGAACTAATTCCTCATCCACCATCCTTTTAAAACCATCAGAACCATGCCCATTACTCCATGAATGGATGAACCTATTCACAAGGGTGCAGTCCTCACAATCTAATCACCTCTTCAAGGCTTCACCTTTCATTTTCCATAATAGGATTTCCAACCTTCTTAACACTGTCACAGTGGGGATTAAGTTTCAATGAGATTTGGGGGGATATTTAATCCACAGGAAGATATAAGATCATATCATCTACAAGCAGAGATTATTTTAGTTTTTCCTTTCCAATTTGGAAGCCTTATATTTCTTTTTCTTGTCTGACTGTTCTGGCTAGGACTTCCAGTACTGTGTTGAATAAAAGTGACAGGAGTGGGAATCCTTGCCTTGTTCATCCTCTTAGAGAAAAAGCTTTCAGTTTTTCACCTGGCACATATATTTCTTTTCAGTGATTAGAATATTTATATAATATAAATATTCAGATGCAAAACTGATGGGTTAAAATATATGTACACACATAACATTTCTCTTAGGCCTGCATAGAAACTTTTTCCTCCCCTTTGGGTGATATTTAAAATCATCTCCATGGGTAATCTAGGTCATAGGGAAAAGCTCCTGTTGTCAATTTTGAATCATTCTGGAATGAATTTTGCCTAGCTATCACAAATAACTCCAAAATTGATTACAGATGTTTCTAAAATATTGTTGAATAAGCAAAACTAAATGGTTAATCTGAGATTCAGATTACTCTTACTGGTGATAGTAGTAATTTTTATGGAGAACGGTGATAGATAGAAATTTTCCTTGTATGAGAATGAATATTTGGTGCAGAAGGGACTTAATTCTCTTGTTTATGAAGTTTCTACAATCCCTGAAATCCAGTACTACTTTAAAAAGTGACAGTTTAAAAGGTCATAGCAAACTTGCCACAGAAAATTTGCAGTGGCAAAACTCCTGTTGGAAAATTATCAATGACCCACTTTTATGCTGAGTTCATGTTTCATTGGATGCTTTATTGTAAATAGGAACATAGTTTCAGTTTTTAAATGTGAATTATCCCTTTAACTTTTCCTCCTCCAAGTTAGGTTAATGAAGAAGCTGGAAGTCAGTTTTGCTTTTACTCTATAGTCTACATAATCTTATTTAGTGTCATTATATTTTCCTCAAATAAAAGAACAGTTACTTGGATTAACTTTGCAATCTCTGTTCTCCTCTTAATCTTAATCTATAAATGAATTTAGTAACATTCATTTGATCTGTCATTTTTCAAATATATTTTTAAAAAACTATTTTCTATCTTTGTTTACTTACTTGTTTAAATCTATCTTTGACATCTGTTTTTTTTTTTTTTTTCTAACCTGAAACGAGTCTGAATAAAAACATTCAAATAAGGATTATACATTTTTTCTTTTATTTTCATCATTTTAGTGCTTAAAATTTCAACGTTTGGCAAAACAGAAAACTTGCCAAATAGATTCAAGGTAGTTATTTAAGGCAATATTTAGATTTAAAAAGAAATGGTCAGTTGCTAAAATAATTGAGTTTCTAACACAAACCCACTTGGCTGTTACTCCGGATGAGTCATGTGCCATCAGGGTTGTTTTATGTACAAGGTCACAGGTACCTTAGTGGAGAAGTCGGTACTACCATTTAAGGCTTGGCAATGCCAGGATACCAGACAGATATCAAACACCTGAAAGTATGATATGGTTATTTGAAAGCATTTATACATTATTTCCAGAAATTTTCATCAAGGTGATATGTCATGGCACAATTGGTAACGTAAATCTGGTGTTCTCATGGCCCAATAAGTTTCATGATGATTTCCATCCCATTTCTTTGCTTCTTTTCCAAACCTAGTGATTCCTTTTTTACTGACCCTCACCATGAAACATAAATAATGTTACGTTACTATTTATTAAGAATTAGTTTTAAAGGCTTAAAAAGCCAAAATATGTAATGGACACTCACAGGCCAACTATGTATTTTGCTCCAGGCGCAGCTCCATGGGGTGCTACTGATGAAAGACCTGCAGACAGCAGCAGCAATTCACCTAGCTGTTTTCCTTGTAGCTGCGTGATAGATGCAAAGTTCATCTGTCGCTGACCAAAGGTGTCATTTTTCTTTTTCTTTTGCAACTTGTCTGAACTTGGTGCATTGGGTCACTTGTCACTCTGTGTGACCATTTGTGCAAGCAAACAAAGGGCCTTTTTGTCAGAAGTAAATCTTTGTAAACTGTCAGGGTCTTTTCCCTTCTTGTTAACATTGAAGTTTTGCATGATAACGTCCCATAGATTGGTAGCAGGTCATTTTACCAGTGACAGCTTAAAAATTTTCTATGTTGACCTAGTCCAAAACTCCCCACATTTTTGTCTCATCTTTATCAAAGACAAAGGAATTCTGGAGAGAAAAAATAGTTGTATCCTTACACACACTGAATACCTGCTGCTATGCAAATTAAACAGTGAGAAGCCTGGAAAGAGAGGTCCTCTGAATCTCGTTTTAGAGAAATTATGGTTGATGAGACTTTGTTTCAGTTGAATGACAATTAGACCTCATCCTAACTCACACAGTGCAATGCTACATTCTTCTGTGCAAAGTCAGGAAATAGCACATAATGGAGCTACCCAAAGGACACACTATATCCCTTTATGTAAAGGCCATACTGTCTGAATTAAGTAATCTTCCATTGTTTACATTATCCTAATAAGGAGTAGCCTGCAATTTATCAAGAATAGAAGTTTGCCTTTCTTTGCAAAAAATTCTATAAAATTATGTTTGCTAATATGCCAAGGACAGCTAAGTGAAAAGTTCACATTAATGAGTCAAACCTGATTTGATTAGATGATTTAATTCTAGTGACACTTTTTCTTTCAGAAAAGGGAGGAAGCAATGCCTGTCTTTCTTGATATTTCAGTGATAATTTAAAGCAATATAAAGAAAACTGCTGTATGAAAACATGAAGTACAGGGATTGAAGCAATTAGTATTACAGCAATCAAAAAAAGCACTTACAATATATGTCTTCCAAATATATGTGACCTAAACTTTTTCTGAAAAAAGTACAGCAAGAAAAGCAGACATGCAAAAATATTAAAGAACCATAGAATCTTACTGCAGTGTGGAGAATATTTTATTTTTTCTGCCTTTATTCTGTTTTTTAATTAAGTTGTTTTTTTTGCTTACAGATATGAAGTGTTGTTATACTAGGACTTTAAAGTGTTTATTCTGTTAAATAGTAACCTGTACATCAGCCACAGATAAGTAATTGCTTGGCCTTGACCAAAAAGGAACTAACTTTAATATGGCAGCTCATTTTTTTTTCATTCATTTTCCGTCATCTCCTTGTCGAATATTCATTGATTACACACTTTATTTTTTGAATTGAAACATAATTGATTACACATATTTATGGAATAGAGTTGACTATTAGTATTTGTGTACAGTATGTGATGTTCAAATCAATGTTATTAGTATGTCCATCATTGCAAATCATAATTATTCTTTGTGTCTCTCACCCAGTTACTCTCTAACCACCCCCTGCTCCCTAACTCTATGATTACATATTTACTGTCATGTCATTCTTTTAAATGAAGACCTGTGTATAAAGGAGCTAAGAAACCTGTTGTTTGACCCTGGGAAGTCTGGGGATTCATGGTACCAATCATTACAGAAAGTGGAATGCTACTAAAAAATCAACTTTAATTATAATTTTCAAACTCCTGATATCAATGATAGTATGATTATATTAAAAATTTATTTATAACATAATTAGAGTAAAAAAAAAGAAAACATTTACCAGTGAGGTATTATTATGTATTCATATTATAGTGATGATATGTCGGGCTTTGTGCAAAATATCAACAATATAAAAACCCAGAATGACCAAAAAAAAAAAGAAAGAAAAAAAAATTAAAAAACCCTAGTTCATGCAACTCAACAAAAATTATTTGACTCTGATTTTTCCTGCCATCTGGTGGCAAGATCAAAACTCAGGCAACATAGATTCAGTCATATAAATGATGCAATCTAATATTAAATCTTTGCCACTGTCAAAGTACACTCAAATTAATTTTACAGGATTCAAGAAATGGATTTAATAAGTCTAGTAATTTCATGTACAATCCTAATAAAAGTTATTTTAATTATATTAAGTGTCCCCTCAAGGATTAATATAATCTTTAAAACTATAACAAATACTAAATACACTGAAAATAAGACTCTCACAAATAAAATTTGACTATGCAGCTGGTATCATATTTGTTTGTTAATAATTTTATTTAGACACACTAAATACTTATTATAAATTTAGTAGACTATTGTACCATATTAATTCCTTCTATTAAAGAGATGAGTTTCATTAAAATATGAAAGATAGTTTTTAAACACGAGTGTGACAGAAAAATGCAAACTCTCATTCTTAAATTTTTTATAAATTTGAAGGGTGGGGATGAATACCATCTTCTGAAATGTTTAAATATTCAAACAGGCAGTTTAAGATAAAAATAAATACAGTCTTCCATAAAAATTGTATTAAGTTAAATACTTTCAATGCATTCTTTTCAAATAAGAGTACAACGTTTATTTTACAGTGTTTTTTTTTTTACTTAAATAGAACTACTTTGTTTAATATTTTCCATCTTACTTAACAAAAATATTTAAAAGGCTGTATGATAATTTCTAAAAGTTTAATAGATGCTTGATTAATAAAAGTATTTTATAACCACTTTACAATAACTTAAAATATATAAAAAACAGTGTCATATATTGCATGTTAATTTCAATGAAGCAATCTGAGTTAGTGACAGCAACAGTTAACAAACTCAGTTCTTCATTTGAGGACTTTATTTTCCTCAGAGGGATAATTTCTGAAATTTCCATGTGAACAATCCTTACAATTTGGTCTGAAGCTTCTTATCAATACATTTATGTACAGTCAAGAAGAATAGTCTTAAGTTTTTAACTTAAAGATTAGAACTAAGTTATGAGAATTTTCTTAAATTTATAACTGTAAATAAATTTTAAAAGTTATGGGTTGTATTTTTCTGAATTTCAAGAAAAAAACCACTTGTTTCATTTTGTATATGGGAGAAGGAAGGTCTAGGAAAAGATGTTACCAGCATAATAACCAAAAAATACTCCAACTTTCATGCTAATAAATATTCTTTCTTACCTTTTGGCATAGGCAATAGCTGAAATAGCTCATGAGACAGCTGAATATGGAAACATGTCCTGTCTACACAGCATAAACTGAAATGGAAATTTGGCAGCTACCCAATTTATGTGATCTTGACAATTCAGGCCTTACAGTAGATTTGACACTTGTGAATGGGATGCCTAAATGTAAGGTTGTTTGGAATGATATTCTAAAATTATTTCATGCACTTCACAACTTGTTAAGTTCTCCTATGGGGAAAAAATACTTAAAAAGCAGAAAATATCCTCCTTTCTTTTCTCTAATCCTCTATGCTTATAAAGATATGCCTGTAAAAATAAATTAGACACTCAGACATCTAGGATTTTTGAATCAAGTCAATTTTGAGATTGGAAGATGGATAAAGTCTTAATATGGTATAATCTATAATTCCATGGTGAAGACCTAAAGAAAAATCTAGTTTATAGTACTCTTGGAGTCCTAAATTAATACAGGAGTTATTGATCAAATGTTTTGGTTGCATTTATATGTCAGACACTGTAAGTAACTGAGTAAGGAGGCATCATTAACTCAACCATTTAACTTTGAATGAACCAGGTATCAAATGATAAGAATTCTGCCATGGAAAACTGAGTCTCACATTAACCAAACAGAAAGATTTAAAGTTTGCAAATATTTGGTGTTTAATAAGTATTGATATATTTAATTAGGTAAGTGCATAGTTATATATCCTATAGGAAAGCCTTTAAAAATTAACTTCATTGAGTAAATTGTTCAATTTAAAAATGAAGGTCTGAACCTATACAAACAACCATGGTATATTTGGCTTTGTTTACACTGAATATCTGTAATACTATCTCAATGCTTTGCAGGGGTACATAAACAAACACACATTCAAATAGATCTGCATTTGTAGAGTATGTTAAAAGACTCATTTAATCTTTGAGTAATTTTGCAAGTTAAATTTTCTTACACCTATTATGATGATTAAAAAAAACTGAGGCATCAGCCTCAGTGACTTGTTAATATCAACTAATAAGTGATAAAGCCAGCACACTCATGTTTAGGTCCTCAGGTCCTAAGCATACTGCTTTGTATGCTATATATAAATATACAGGTGTTATGGTCTCAAAGATAAGTAGACTCCAATGTCAGATTCACTACTGGCACATCTGGTTCCATTGAAAGAAATCGAATGGTAATGCTATTGCTCATGTGGACTGAAGTGTCAGGAAAGATAGAGAATAAGAAAAGTGGCAACCTTCTACCTTTTTCTGAGTCATTTATTCCTCAAATACAGAATATACTTTTGTTCATACATACAAACACATTCCATATTTTTTAGGTATTTATGACAATTTACAAAATCCATTTCTGCAGTTCCTCTGCTTTATGATGAATAGTCAAGATTTGAGCGTAGAGCAAATGCTAGGAAAGTTGCTGATACTAGCTAATGAACTTCAGAAAGTACTGAAAGATTTGACCATTAGAGGAGAAAAATTTGCCTTTTTATTTTTTAGCAAGTGAAAAAACAAAAAAAGTACTTATAAAGTTTCAAGTAAATTGAATACATAAAAACTTTGAATTGAATTGAATCTTTTGCCCAAAAGAAATAAAACCTTTTAAATAGAAGCTAGTATATGTTCTTAGATGAGGCATTTCTCCCAAGTAACAAAACACTCAAAGATGTTTTCATGTAATTATCTGATTACATTTATTAAATGCAAGTTAATGTAATTAACCTCTGAATAGCCATATAAGGTGTCCTGACTTGAGCATACAAATATATTTAATTATACATAAAGGAAAATACATTTCTAAATAGTTTTAAATTTCTTTCCAAATATATTGGTCAACTGATCATTGGAGAAAAACACAATAATTGGGGGAAAAAATGGGAAATACAGATAAATAAATATATCATATGTTAGCTGATGTGTGAGAAGTTAAACAGATATATAAACCAATAAATATTTAGCTTATGTAAATGAAATGAAGAGAATTAGCTTGGTGAGTGACCAAGGCCTAAGTGTATATATTTGTCTTTTTAGTCCTGGTACTTCCATTGACCCATTATGCAGTCTTAGGTAAGACTTCATGTTTGCAACCTATTTCTTCAATTGTGTTGATGTTATGTTAAATTCTATGTTTAAGAATGACATAATTTTAATTATATGAATAATTATTCATCTTCTAATCACAGAAGCATCACACGCTCAGGAAGATTTTGAGTTGTGATGTGAGAAAGCAATGTCTTAGGTTCATATCAACAGAGTGTCTTTCTTTCTGTAGTATCTTGGTAAAAAGAACCCATCTTAACTGCTCATTTACCATGTACACTAACTTTTATTTGTCTCTCTTTAAGAAGAAGAAATTCATGTATAAAACTTCTTTATTATTATTTGACATATTGAGGCCATTAATTCAGAAAAATACTTATCAATGTTAACTATTGTTGCTATGTAAATCATCGAAACAAATAAATGGGAGGCATCTTTTAGTTTTTATTGCATTTTCTAATGTATTCTAATAAAATTATTTATTTTTCAACTTGCATTCTTTGCCTACCTGGAAGCTCAGAATTCTTGCTTTTACTTTCCTTTTCTTCAAAGAAAGTGCCTCTAGGCTGTCATCCTTGTTACAGGAGTTCTCCCTGCTCTCTGCCTAGTTGTCCCCAAAAGCCACATTTTTATTTGATATCTCCCTCCCAGCCTTCACTAAAACTTTTTTGAGTCTATAGCACTAATACCATCACCCTCCTAGCAACTGCTTTTTTATTTACATATATATAATTTTGTACTTATTCTCCATAAAAATCCTCTAAGGACTCGTTATATTTCCAACATGCAACTCATTGTCATGTTGCAGAAAGTTGTTGTGGTATCAGTAAAAAAGGTCATGTAAAATTATAAGTGAGTTGCTCATTAGTACAGCCATTATGGAGAACAATATGGAGGTTCCTTAAACAACTACAGACAGAACTACCATATGATCCAGCAATCCCACTACTAGGGATATGCCCAAAGGAATGGAAATCATCATGTCGAAGATATACCTGCATGCCCATGTTTATCGCAGCTCTATTTACAATAGCCAGGCTATGGAACCAACCTAAATGTCCATCGGTGGATGACTGGATAAGGAAGATGTGGTATATACACACAAAGGAATATTACTCAGCCATAAAAGAGAACAAAATTCTGCCATTTGCATCAACATGGGTGAGCCAGGAAAACATTGGGCTAATTGAAATAACTCAGGCACAGAAAAAGAAATACCTCATGTCTTCACTCATAAATGGGAGCTGAATTAATAACTGAACAAAGAAAACAAAAAGAGAGGAAGAAAGAAAGAAAGAAAGAAAGAAAGAAAGAAAGAAAGAAAGAAAGAAAGATCACAATAACACATTGTACTTTTAGAAGGAGAGAACAGAACTGTGGTTACTATAGGTGGAAAGGGGGAGAGGAGGGGGTCAAGGGAGGGGGTTAATGAAAAGTTCATTAACAGACACAAAGAATTATTATGTTTTGTGATGATGAATAAGCTAACTATCCTGATTTGACCATCACACATTGTACATAACTATAGTTAAGTTTAATTAAAACAAATAATTAATTATACACATTTGTATCCCCACAAATATGTATAATTAATTATTCTACAATAAAAAATAAGTGAAATAAAATAACCCATCAAAAAAATTTTTTTAAAGTAAAATAAAAATATTTTACAGAACCACAGACTCATATTTCTAAACACTCTGTCTCAAGGATTGAAAAAGAGAGTGTATAGCTACCGAAACATTAAGAGCAAGAAAGATGCACACTAGCTCTATTGATACAAAAGAAATTCCCCACAGAATGCTGACCATTGCACTTTATGTTTTATTTCTTTATAATAAAGCAAAAATAGTAATGACAAGTTGTAGCTGTTTAAAATTCTCCCTAAAGAGCTCAAGGATTTTTTTTTTTCTCAAACAAGCAAACAAACAATAACTTCAGTAATATTTGTAGCAGGTGAACAATAAAGATTAACAAACTTAATAGAGATGAAAGAAATAATAGCATGAGGAAAATTGATTATCAGCAGAGGAACAGAAATAGAGGGTCCAAATCATTAATTATCTGGAGATTTCCTTGATACCCTGAGAAGTAATGTTTGTAGTCAATGTTTGTACCTGATTTCCTCAGGTAGCCTTAATAATCTTAAGGAAATAAAATTTTCTTCAAATTAATCTTGATTTAATTAATACAAATTTAATCTTTGCTACATATTACTTTTCAGAGGCATTAAAGAAGATATCACTGACTCAATTCAACAATGCTATTAAAACTAATTTTCAAAATGTTAAGAATCAATGACTTAGAATTTTTTTAGCCAACTTAAAGAAAATTTTATAATCCTGAATGCACAATTCCACTGGACTTTCTTATCCTGCAAATAGAAAGGCAAATAAAGCAGTGGGCTAAAAGTTTGGCTTTGTTTTCATAACATATTCAGGAACTAGTAATATAGTGCTCATCTTTTTCTGTCAGAACTAATGTTTTGGGGCATTTTTCCAAAAATATGATGAAGCATGGGAAGCTATCATTGGCTAATCAGTACTCAGGAAAAAAAATAATGCGAATGAAGAATGATAATAGTGATAATCATTTTGGAAGATTTTTATGCAACTTGCAGGCTATTATGCATCTATTTTTCTACCATCCAACCATGAGGTAAAGAATGTAAACCCGTCAAAACTCACCATTTGGTAAAATTGAGGTAAATGAGTATGTAATTTAAAGGTATAAACCTTTGCACTGTTCCCAGAACATGGACTGGCCATAACTTGAACACCAGCAATTTAAATTATAATATGATTTCTTATTTAATCAAAAGTTTACCCAAATATTTATTAAGTGCTATCTAGTTTAAGATAACACTCTGTGGACAGACAGGGATTGTTTTTCACCACTCAAGAATAAGGAAGCTAAGGCTCAAAAAGGAAATACATGTAGGAAGTGGAGACGTGAGGGCTTCAGTCTCTTGATTTCAGGTGTTATTCTGTGATTCTTTGCAACTAGCACCCAGGTATACCAACGTGCAAAATTGAACCACGGTGACTACATTCACATGCACAGATTGCTTTGACTTCAAACATAGGCATGCAATTGAAAAGGAGGTTTATTTATTCCAATACTTTAAAAATACTTTTCTTTTTAAAAAATTATTTCAGCATTCCAAATAGAATCTTAAAATTCATAGCATATACACCGTTTTGCTTATTTGCAAAAGTGTGATGTCCTTCAGGAATACTTCAGTCTAAATGCCAGTCAATAGGCACAATGCTCTATACATGGGATGCGAATTGCAGATTAAATATGTTGATAAATGTTCTTAGTGAGAAATCTGCAGCTGCCTTATGTTTCAGTCATTTACATCTTTCAATTTTGTTCTTACGTTAAATATGTTTAAACATTCAAACAGAGAGACATTTCAAGGATGTCTGCTGAATATCCTAATGTGTCCCACCAGGAGTGACATAATACCAGAGCATGAAGAAGACAAGTTTTTACTTTTTCAAAACTATATTGTTGCCCCTTGCAAAGAGCACATTTTTGGTGGGTAATTTTCCACCATGAATATGTATTTTTGATGCACAAATATGTGGAAAGCTCTTTTTTACAGCTGTCTTCACTTCTTTTAAGAAAGGCAAACTTTGGGTGCATAATTTAGGATATTTATGCATGAAGAGATAATATATTATGTGGTATAATCAAGGATAGGCCAAAAACAAACAATGGAGATATCTGTTAGTCCCACCTTCCTTTAAATTGTGTACAGGCCTTTTGGGACCAAAATAAACAGTGACATTCATAGAAAGGTTAAATCCATGTTAGAATACCTAATCTATCACTGCTCAGCTAATTCAAATACCATTAAGACAAAGTTGATTCAAATGGAGGAAAACTAAACCACATGGAGGAAGTGAATTTGTTTCATGTTTATGTGAAACAAATTTATGATTCGTTCTATGTTTCTTTGACTCATTTCTTATTTAATGGCAGGTTGTTCAATTTTTCCACAATTTATATGTTTAACATCTTGGCCATAAAGGCCAATATTTCAATAATAAAATTTAGAGGTTTTAGGAAGATTTACTGCCTAGCAATACTATTAAAACGATGTGAAATTCAGTTTTTTGGACATTTCTTTTGATGTGGAACTGTCTTAAAGTCTCTCTTTTTTTAAAGTATTGGTGATAGCCAATATATCTTAATCATTCCTCTCTCTCTCTCCATGAATATATAATGCCTTATGACTAGTACCTTACAATTTATAATGCATTTTCCCATGTGGCACTTAGCATTGACATGTTATACATTGAATGATTTTTTTTCTCTTAAAAATATACCTATGACTGAAGCATTCTGAAGAATCAACAAAAGATGTATGGTCTGCTTTTCAGCTTATATCACATTTCCAGGATACCACTGCTGTAATATTTTAGAGTGCAGCATATAATTCAGGGGGTTCATATTAATCAAAGAACAAGAAATGACAAAATTTTACATATAGCAACTGTGACTTCTGGAGTCCTCCCAAGGAATTTTATGTAAAGAAGCCAACGTATCACTGAAAGAATGTAAGGAACTAATTTTCCATGATCACAGATATTAACGTGAGCTCCACAGGATCATTAAAGAGTCTTACTTTTGAAATTAGAATAGCTACGATCTGTGCTTTTGTCTGTCTGGTTTCATCTAGATCATGTCTATTCTTCCTCACAGTCTGGCATTCTTAATTAGCCATGTTCCTCAGACCTTTGTTATGAATAGATCTATAATAATAACGGCCTATTCTAAAAAAGAAGGAAAGTACCATGTATAGATGCCTACTGTAGTAGAAAAGTTCACTTTCATAGCTCGTGATCACAGTGGACTCATGGAAAAAAGGACACGTGAGATCTAGTGAAAAAATGGTCAAGAAAGAGTCATGTGTCTCAGGTTACAACGTGAGTGACTGGCATAACACAGAATGGAATTGAAATCTTTTTCTCCAAGTTGTGTACTAAAGATATAATGGAGAGAAGATCGAAAAGAATGTTGCTCTTAGGAGTTGACATTTAAGCTGAACTCTGACGAATGAAGAGCCTATCATGGGAAGAAATGGCCATGTTTTCCAGACAGAAAGCAAGACCAATACAAAGGTTTAAATGCAAATAACACATTTGATAGGTTTAACAATAAAGGTAACAACGAGGGAACTCATGAAGTGACATCATGCCAGATGTAGACACGGAGAACATCATTTAAGACCTTAAAATTCATGATAAAAATTTTCATTTTCCCCCCAATTGCCACAGGAATCTATGAAAAGGTTTTAAGCCCAGTAGTGATACGATCTATTTTTTGTTTAAAAAAAGATCGCTGAAATTGGTGCATGGAAATTAGATTATAGAGAGAATGGATTTCAAAGATGGGAAAAATTATATAAGTAAGATGCATAAGAAAGTCATAGTTAGTTGGTTTTGGAAAACAGAGGTATGAGAAAGACTTCTCATGATGTAATCTATGCCTTTTTGCTTTTGAACCAGGAGCATGTATTCCTATTAACAAAATAGTAAAGAAAAAGAGAGGATTGAAGTGTAAAGAGTTGTTTCAAGGTCACATTACTGTACATAAGTTCTCTCTTAAATCCAAACAGGGACATATGGGAGGAGTAAACATGACAAGCTGTAGACTGTCACATAGAAGCCCTCTCCTTTATGTCTGTAAGAGATAAAAAGCCTTAAGGGTAAGAAACATAAGTTTTTACCCTGCCATTATTGAATTCCATAGTCATACATAAGTGTCTCTGGAGGGTGTGCAACTTTAAGCAAATAATGAAAGTTCTCTTATTATTGGTTCCTTATATATTAAACAGAAAGATGGAAGATTATACAAAACCAGTGATTTTCAAATTGTTCCTAGGAGCCCTGAGTATTCTGCATAAATGGCAGGGTCTTCAAAAATGTTCAAGGTTAACTGTTCAGGTAGGATGCCTGCTGTCTCCCCAAATAGCTCCATTTTTTTCTGTCATAGATATTAGACTTAAAATACCTCACTTCAATTAAGCTAAAAAATATTGAAAACCATTCCTAAATTATCTTTGAGGTCACTTTCAGATATAGTATTATAAAGACCTATCACTGACTTTCTTTTCTCCTTTTCATAGATGTCATTAATAGGTGTTCTCATGCATACCATTACCACATAAATAATGAAAATTTTCAATTACGTATCTCTAATACAGCCTTGCCTCCTGGGCGTGGATGGTTATTTTCAATTGCATATGTTTATTTGGAACTCTCAGAAATACCCCAAATCCAACATACTACAAATAAAATACTTGATTCCTATTTTATTGCCCAAGCCAGGAAACTGAAAATCATCCTATATTCCTCCTATTCTTCATTTCAATATATGTCCCTAGGTTCTATATTCTACCTCCTATATATCTACCAAATCTACTCCATCCACTTTGGCTACTTACTGTCTTCATTACAAGCATCAACATTTCTTTGGAGGATATTAAATAGCTTCTTACGTGGCCTCCTACCTCCAATTCCTCTCCTTTCCTAACACACTTACCCAAACTTCAGCTCAAAACTATCTCCTGCTATGTAAAGCTGATCACTTTTCTTTCCTTTACAATAGCTTTCAATTTATCCAAGACACACTTCATAGTTTGGCATATCTTCTAACTCCTCAAATATTAATTACTCACTATGTGCCAATCACTTTTTTGTTGTTTTAATGTAAAACTGGTATGTGGAGCAAGTTAGTCTCTGACATAACCAAAATGCAACTTTGTTTTTGTCTCCTATCAATTTCCCAAAAACATTTTTCAGGAAGGTTATGTTTATCCATCAGTGGAAAAAAACATTGCCAGGCCAATGAATTCTCTGATCTTTCCTAAGTAAAAGATAGATTTATGATCACTTAAGTCACAAAACATAGTCTCAATTTAGTATGAGAATATACATCTCCATCCAAGGTGAACCTGACTTAACATCAGATCTTCACCCTCCTGCTTGCCCAGGCCAACCTCAGGCTGGACTGTTGAGATGGTACCTTGGGCCTGGAAGATGGTGGAAGCTGAATTTTTAGCACTGTACTGCTTTTGTGAGAGATTCAGAAGTCCCCATCTGAGACCCTCTTGCCTGCAGTTTTCCTCTCTGGGCTCAAGAGATGGATGTAGCACCACTTTTTTCTCCCTCCTATGAGAACAGATGCCCACCAGTTGGCAACTGGTCTTTTCAAAGAAAGTTCTTTATACACCAGCTTCCTCACTCTCCACTCTCAGCCTGTGAACAGTTTCAAAATGGGTAAGAAGGATTATCAGTGTTCAGAGATTTTCTTCAAAAATCTGCTGGGGTGATTTGGTACCTCAATTTGGAATTTAATTTTTTTTTTTATTTTGGTATTTAGCTGAAATTTCAACATCAGTATACATTACCTAATTTACTCCTTAGCACAACCCTAGAAGGAAGAAATCGAATCACCTTTGTGCACTTGTAGAAACTGAGATAAAGAGAAGTTACATAAAATGTCCTAAGTTGCAGACCTCAAAAATGACTAAGTTAGAATTCAACTCCAGGCACTATACTCTGGGTCCATGACCCTAATCACTGAACTACATAGCTTCATATGCAATTCCTTTTATGATCTGGCCTCTATCTACTTTTAAAGCTAAGTTTTCCATTTTCTGTGCATTCCAACATCATTTACCTTCTAAAAGCTCTTTGCATTTATTAACCTTTCCTCACCTCCAGAGACCATTTTTCTCTACCAGAAGTAGCCTTCTCCTTTTCTACCCTTGATAGTGATTACCTAGTGAACTCTTACTCAAGACAGCTACTCTCTTGACTACACCAGGAGGCTTAAGTACTTCCTTCAACATGCCTGCGTATAACACTAGTATTGTATTTTTTTAAATCTATTCTCTAGTATTCTGTTTACATTTCTGTCTCTCCTGCTAAAACTGTGAGGCCAAAACAGATGGAAACTATATTATATTCATCAAGCCCTAGAAAAATGCTTGTTGAATGAGTAAATGATCGACTCTATGTAGGCTACCATTGCTAAGAATTCTGGAGAAGATAGAAAATCCTTGGAAATTATCTAGTCCATCAAACTCATAAGACTCAGGGAAATTTAAGGCCAGAGAGGAAAAGTTACTTGTTGGAGATATCCAATGTTGCATTTTTAAAATTAGAATGCTCTCTTTCTCTACATCTTGGGAGATTTTTGAATTCCTTTTGTGTGCAAAACTTTCAGCAAGGTCATGTGGCACAATCAGCATGCAGAACCCTCACCCTGGTCTTCCTAAAACCTAGCAGATGTGACCAGGCTGTTTCAGGACCACCTGGGAATCATTCCTAAGTGGCAAGACTGTCTTATTTATGTAAAGGTTATAGCTACAATCCACAGCAGGTGCTTGGTTTACTGCATTTAATGTCATCACAAAGGCACTTTGCTAGGTTCTTAGATGCAGTGGAGATGGGATCCTTCTCTAATACATACATCACAGCAACAAGGTTACCTTGGATTGCTCTTTCTCTTTGTTTTTTATCAACTATGCAAATCAATGGTTTTCTATCTACAATTCATTGTTAGTCCTTTTTAGAGATAATGCATAATTTATGAATGAGTGAATGAATGAACAAATACATGCTACTACCAGTTGAGAAGAATGATTTATAAATAAAAATTGGTAAGAGGCACAGAGAGATTTCTTACCACCATTTTCAGAGAAGTCTGGTGCTAGATTAAACAATCTGATTCCAAGGGTTTTCTAATAAAAACTTGTGAGTATTGGATTTATATCAAGAGTTGTTTTTATTTTATTTTCTTAAAAACTCTTTCTCTGCAGTAAAATACTCTTACTTTTGAAATGGCTAGGTCTACTTTGTGCCAAATTTTGCTTTAGTTTTCAAGTTTTGCTCATGATCATACTGATATGAAATAAAAGCATAGGCAATTTTCTTTTTTTAAAATTTCATTTCCAGACAAGTAAATAAAATGATCAACATTTAAGAAAAATGTTTGACCTGAAGAGGCTAGAAAAGTGATTATTTTATTAAAAAATAAAAATAGGCTGAACTGAGAAAAGTACCATATGTGTTTTTAAAGTAATGTCCATGTTTTATGCTTTGATATTTTTAAATAATAAACTTTGTATCTTTTTTCTAGGAAAGGGAACGTGTGCTTATGCATATGAATGGCTGAATGATGTAATATTACTTCCTGTCTTTAGGAGACTGCTCTTGTTAGGGCTGCTCTCCCATTTGACTGTAACCTTGTATAATCTTTAAAGAATGTTTTTAGTCATGGGCCTTCACCTTCTAGTGATTTCATCCAGATACAGTTTCCATAGGCTTTACTGGTTTAAACAGAAGAAAAGAACAGACCATCTGAACAAAATAAAATGTCACCATTAAATTGGTTTTTGTAGCTTAAGGTACATTGTAATGATATTTTTCCAGCAGCTGCTTTCAGTTGGATTTGAAGTTTAGAAATAGTTTTGCATCTGATATGCAATAATAAAGTGCAGGTTGTGTTACTTCCTTCTTTTGTTTTCTAAAACATAAGGAAAGTTTTTGTGCTTTTACATGGTAACTGATGATCATTAAGAATTTTTTTGTTAACCTAAATCATTGTTCACATGTACTAAATGAGGTATATGTGAAAAGTCTTTTAAAAAAAAAAGTATTCTCCTAATAAATATGGCTGTAATTTTGGTCAATTTCTGTTTTCTCACATACAGTTGACTCCCTCTATAAAATGGTTCAATTACTTATGTAAAATGAGTTGTCTCAGCGATAAAGTTGTTATTTCCAAAAGGTAAGGAGTTCTTACTTATAATCAGTTAATTTTATTTTCCAACCATGCTAATAGTTTATTCTAATGAAGAATATAAACTTTAGAAAAATCAGACTTTTCTAATCTGAAATAATGGCTGTCTGTGCTATTACTTTGTTTTTTTTTTTAAAGCTAGTTAAATAAAAAGGATAAAATGAAGCAAAAACATCTTAAATATTCTAAACAAAAATTGACAATTAAAAGCTATCATTATTTCTGAGATTAGTACAGTGAATAAATATTCACCTATTACTAAATTTACTGCTAAATAAACTAAAAAAGAATGGAAAGGAGATTCTTAAGAGATTCTTTGAGTGATTGGGATGCCCCTATACTTACAATTCATAAAGAGTTCATAAATCCTCTATTTTTTTCCATTATCAGAAGTTTTGAGGTTAAAATTAAGTAAGAAGAAGTGCTTTTCTTGTAAACAATATCCTTAACAAACCTCACTTTAATTTTTCATTGATTTGGACAAATTTATGTTTCTAATCAATAATACATTTTATTCTAGATTAAAACTAGGTTGTGTGATAAAGCATTTTTGGAGACACATATTATTCTGTGAACAGTAACAGAAAGTAACAGTTATGAAACATTGTTAAAATAAACAAACTAACTAATAAGTCTAAAAGATGGGAGAGTACAGGCAGGTGGATCTCACCCTTTCCTGTCCCAGGGACTGAAGGACAAAGATGAATCAGCAGATGTTAAAAACTTAAGGCTTATATATAGATAATACCTAATAATTACTTACTTATGATATGTAGCAAAGTCTAGACACACAGATCCCAGAATTCTTCTTCAATTATCTTTTTTTAACACTTCTTATTTAGTAATATTCCTTAGTAAGAACTCAAGAAAGAGTACTACAGGAATAAAAGTAGGCCTGTTCTAACCCTGTCTCCATTCACCCATTAGACTGCCTAAGATTTTAATTCTTTCTCTTTATAGATTGCACTTGACATCTTTTTTCATAATTGGATTTCATGTATAAAATTATTTGGGTCAGAGGGAAAAATAGATTATGATTCTCTACTGGCTTGCGACCAGTAAGGAAGGGAACACTGAGAATAGATGGGGGGTGGAGGGGGAGAGAGATGGACCTAGTTTAATAGGCCTTCCCCCAAGCAAGAGGAAAGACTGAAACAGTGTATTGTGACATTTTAATTGTGTAGTCCAGCAAAAACTCTTAGGTTTATAACCAGCAATATAAAAAAATAAATAAATAAAAGAAACAGTCTTCATAAACCAGATAAACGCTGGGATTAAATCACTTTCCTCCATCTTTTGTGATGTTTCTTTTTTTGTCCTGTGTCATAAAGTATTAACACTTATGACTGGCCTTGCAGACAAATTGACATTAAACTGTATTGTTAGTCTTTGGGTTTTTTTTCCCCCAAAAGGTATTTTTTTTTAAGCAATCAGAGTGACTGCTTGACACGATATCATTTTAAAAGACTAACAATTTTTCTGAGTCATCATATTTGTATCTCTCCTATTAAAGAGACAGATAAAGCTTTAAAGGGGTGCAAGGAAGTCCCTA
The DNA here is from genome assembly GCF_000696425.1 of Galeopterus variegatus. Classification (NCBI taxonomy): domain Eukaryota; kingdom Metazoa; phylum Chordata; class Mammalia; order Dermoptera; family Cynocephalidae; genus Galeopterus; species Galeopterus variegatus. Next base: position 458,909 of record NW_007726111.1, on the reverse strand, counting down.
AAGGAGGATATTTAGGTATCTTTTTTCAGTGCAAGGATTTTAATAAAATTTTGAAAGTGTTGCTTGATGTAACACATCTCATTTTTCCATGGCACAAATGAACAAATCTAAGCAGAAAGATTCAGAAGATCTCAAGGTAATCGCTAATTTATAGTGATATTAAAAAAGCAAAGCTTAGATTTTAGGAATAATAATTTCAGTCTTTTGAGAGATAAAAATAGAAATTATGTTAGCAACTTATCCCAATGGCTTTACGTCCTCGTGAGACAAAGAGGGAATGAGAGCGTTATGAAATCTAGACCTGGAATTGCTAGAGTGCAACAAAATCCCCAATTCCCTCAGCCGAAAAGAGACAGTCTAAAGCATCCCTATTTCTATGTTTTTTTTTTTTCCCCTGGTTTCTAGGGAAACATGCTTTTATACATAGGGCTGACTTGGAAAATCTTTTTTTAGATCCCTTGTTCCAATAAAACTTTGCTACCTCTAATTATGAAGAGCACATCAGTGGACCTCCAAATCACCTGACTCTCAGATTTTTTTCCCCTTAGTAACTTAGGTTAATGCCCATGATTATTATTAATTGCACTGACCTGACACTGATAGCTAACTAAATTTAATAGAGTTTTAAAAGACTAGCTCAGTGAACAGTAGTAGATAGCTCTGGGGATTACTTAACCTCATATTGAGTGCCCAGTCTATAATCAAATATTAATATATGGCTATAATACAAAAGAAGTCATGTGTGGATGTATTTGTGCAATTACATGCTCATATGAGTAACATAGACAAAAAAGTAAAAATTGTTCATGAGCTGAGGAGAAGTTAGCTTAGAGTCAAGGGTTACAATGAAAAACATGTTACAATGTCCTACTCCCCCATTCCAACATGTGCCTGAAAAATTATGCAGAAATTTTGAGGAAGAATTTGGACTTTCATGGGGTCTGGATTTGGAACAACAAATTGAGGTAAAGATTTAGACATTAAAAGACAAAGACCTTAGCTAACATCTTAATTATTTGAGAAATAGGCTAAAACTCCATAATGCTCACATTTTTATTGTTCATGAAGCTGCCAATATTTGCTCCACTTTTCAATGTGTATTTTGCCTGTCTTTTTTTCCATCATACTTGCCAGCTTTTTTCAGATGAAACATGCCTCCCATTTATAACAGATAAAATGTTCAGTGTTTGTCAAATTTCAAAATACCTTGAAATATTTTAGAGCTAAATAAAAACTTCTGTTAAAAATCAACATACATGCCACAGAGGATTATATAAGAGATAAACTTAATCAGATACCGGTATTCTGCTCAAACTCTTACTGTGACACACTACACCATATTATGTCAGAGAAACATTAGCCCACTAAACCAAAGCTACAAATAACATCATATCAGTAGATTACAATGGAGAAAGGTAAACCTCAAACAAAATGAAATATTGACATTTAAAAAGTAAAGTAATCCTATCTCCCCAAGATGGCAGATGATGTAATTAACAACAGCTTTTAATATTGCTATCAGTTTAGAGTGACTTGGCAGTAAAAAGAGTTCTGTATATTGTTGTTATAAAACAGGAATTAGACAGTTCTGGGTCTTAATCACAGCTCTGCCACTAACTCTAGGTAGGAATGTTTATAATTTACTTAATTTCTTTGAGCCGCCATAAATACTTTCTTCGTAGACATACTGCTTAAGTTTAATAAAAAGAGAGAGAAACCATATGTATATGTATATGTGCCTAAAAACATGGGTACTTTTTAAGTACGTGTCCTTCTTTCTTATTTCCTCTGAAAATTTTACCATGAATCTTTGTATCTAATCACTTTATTATTTTCCTTAATTATAATTTACAAATGAATAAAATTATCTATGAGAACAAAAGAATTGGGAAATATTAAAATTTCAACCATGGATAAGTCTTAAGTATTCTGTATTCTAAGTAAAATATAGTAAATGTTTTAATTTCTTTGGGAATGGTTGGATATAAATATCTCAACTTTCAGTCTGTGCAGAAACTAAGAAAATTTGAAATAATAACTAGGAGCCCCCATACTATAGAAAATATATTAAACATTGGTTCTAAGAGTAAAATTGTCAGTAAAAAAATTAAAAAGACAAGTATTAACAACACTCTACTGGGGCAGAAATGAGTTATAGTTGTATTTTCCCTACCTTTATTGAATAAAAAACCAGATGCCTGAGACGCATGCAGGATCTTCTTGGAGATCCAGATCAGTTCAAAACGCTACACGGCTCCGCGTGTTCCATCAGTGCAACAAAGGCCCTCAGGCTCATCTGCTTAATTCTTTCACTTTCCTTATCTTTCGGCCTTGGAAAAAAGACAGTTTCTTTCTTATTTCTCTGACTTAATGTACTATTACTAATCATATGATTAGAGAAAACAAAAGAGCTAAACTTCAACTTTCCTTACTAGTGAAAATAGTCTTTCCATTATTTTAAATAGAAAAAATGGATGAATAGATGCAAATTGTGTGTTTACCCAATGCAGTATTACAAGGAAATTTCACCTTAGACAGGACCTTCCTGTATGCTAAGGACGCTCTTTGAGACAGGTGAATCCAAAGCTTGTCCTTCTAATAAGACAGGTTGCTTCTGAGATGGTGAAAGGACTATAGAAAGCACAGGTGAGACATTCTGCTCCCCTACTCAGATTGCATGGAATTCTTGGGGTGATAGATATGTTCTCTCCATCAATAGCTATACCAAGGACTCCTCTTTTTTTTTTTCTTTTTTTTTTAAAGAGAAAATTGGACATCTTTTTAAAGTGAGTACAACTATTCCTTCTCACAGCAGCTTTTACACTTGCTATTTTACCCTCTAGGTAGGTATAATAATATGGCTCTTATTTTCCCCCTTAGGAGGGTAAGAGCTGGTGGATGCAGAACCCAAAGGAGAGAAGAGAGCTACATTATTACTATTTGGCATTTATATAGTGTGTTTCCTCTAAAGATTGTGAGGCACATCATAAAATGTTAATTAATAGCCGCTGCTCTTCAGTACATCCCTAGAGATGGCAAATGCAGGTGATGATCCTGACACACTCTCTTCTACCCTGGGAAAAAAAGAAGCCCCATCCACAGTAAAAATGGAGAGCAAATACAGAGGACCAGTGGGAATGAACGTTTATATTTGGTCAGAAGAATTGTTTCTCTACTTGAGGGGATCAGAGAGCTTTGGAGAAATGTTAGAAGCTTAAAAAATGAAGAGATGCTGTAACGAGAGCAAAAAGTCTTTAAAGGTACTAGAAAAGGGAAAGAAATGATGAGGATGAGGAAAAAACAGTGAAATATCTATGACATCATTTTTCTTACCCAAGGCCGCAGATGGGCTAGAGGCGCCAGAGATCTTGCCCCCCTCCCATTTCCCCCAGGAGTGCTGGGTCCCAGGAGTATTGGGGCTGGGGGTGGGGGTGGGGTGCAGCCCCTCTCACGCTCCCTGGTGCAAGTGACTTTTTTTACTATACACATTCAACTTGAAATTTCCTTGCAATCATGGATTGTTTGAGAGAGAGAATCTGTTTTTGTAGTTGGTTTGTTTTTAAGGTCTGCTCCTATGTTTGTTTGTTCATTTTGAGTGGGGTGTGTGTGAATGTGACGAGTGGTCATGCTGTTTCTTGTCAGTGCTTTTGGAGTGGTGGTGGTTTGCGGGCTTGCTGTTTTAAGGTTAAAACATTTATATGAAACAGATATCATTTCCTTAAATTCCTTTCCACTTAGCGTTTGAGAAAATCTCAAGTGAGAAAAGCAGTCATACAGATATTGAAGCTGACTTTATTGGGTGGGGTTTGACATTCTGACCTAACCCTTTCACAGGTAAAATAAGATCAAAATGAATTTCGAGAACAGTCTTTAAGGAAGAAAATCAACATAACATGCAACCTGGTGGTTTAGTTGGAAACTGGGAAATGTTTCTATTTCCTTTATTTTCTTCCCAGTATTTTGTAAGTAATTTGTGCTGAACAAATATTTTATTAACTGATAGATAATGTGCACAGGAATATAGAACTCCTGATTATCTGTGGCACTTGTTCCTGACAGCCTCTCTCCCTCACTTCTCCCTGAAAAATAGTCTCGAGCCTTGCAGTTCTCGCTAAAATGTTTCAGCATTAATTTTATGAGCTGCTTTTGTTTTCCTGGCAGACTTTATCTCTAGTTTTCATGTGAATAGAGCTTAAAATATATTTTGTTAAAACATACAAATAAAGCCAGATTTGCAGGAAAGGCACGTTATTTATGGTAGCAGTTTGTAATTTCCATAAATATTTTATATTTTCTTAGAACCTGGGGATAAGGTAAAGAAAGTTTAAGAATATTTTCAATATGCCTTAATCATCCAAATATAGAGACAATAGCATGTTAGGGTCTGCAAAATAATACAGTAGAGTGGTAAAACTTGAGGTTGGTTTTATTAAATTAGACTGACAGTGCTTAATTGTAAGAATTAAAAAATTTTTCAAATAATACATATGTGCCTAGTACATGCTAGGCATTCAGGTGCCCAGACGAAAAGATAAAAATAATAAACAAACATAAAAATCTGTCATTTATCATTACTGGGTATATTGTTTTGCTGTTTAAGTATTTAGTAATAAAATAGAATATTAGAATCTCTTATTCCTTATGTGTAATAATTCAAATTGATGCCACCAAAAAGTGATAGAGTGAAAGCAGAAAAAAAAATAGAGCTAGAAAAGAATATGTAATCTATTTAGTCCAGACTCTTTAAATTGCAGCTGAGAACTAAATGCCAGGCACTATCTTGCGCAATATCAATATGGTTTACTTTGCTGTTAATTGTGCTATCATTAAATTGACTATTACTTGTAACTTAGAGACATGACTATAATTGCTAATTATTCCTAGCCAAGTTCTGAATAAAAAAATAACATTTGATTAGTTTCCTAGTAGCTAATCTCTATATAACACTCAACACTTGGAAAGGACCAAAGAAACGTCTTATTCCTACCAGTTCCTCTTCAAGTAAAAAGCATTATAAAAAAGTACCTGCCACATGTCTGTAAAATGAAAATAATAATTCAAAGATATATCATTAATATGTTCACATCACTGTCTCAACAATAGAAATGACCTAAACTATTCTTGAAGTAACATGGTTCTTTAAGCAATGCTGCTTATAGGAATAAATTCATATACTGTAGAAAATGTCTGCAAAGAGAGACAGAAATGATGTCCACTTATTTGCTAAGATTCTGTGCTAAATTTGCATGTATTTTTTGTCGCCTTGTGTAAAAAGAATGCCAATGTATGGTGATGTGTCTAAGCTATTTTTCTATACGTATAGAGGTAGGGGAAAGTAGAATCTACTAAATAAAATGAAGTGAAACAGTGAATAAGAATTAATATGGTTTTACAATCTGTGCACCTCCAAGACCAATTTCAGGGCCGTGAATGACTGAATGGTAAAAATGCTTAGAGAGTGAAAGAAACATATGGATGGAAATTTCTATGGAAGTTATTGATTTATTGATTAATTTTCAAAACACGGTCAATATGGCATTTGATGTGCCTCTGTAGAGCTCATTCTGCCTGGACTCTCTTTTGCCAAGTTACCCTCATTATCACTTTCCTCCTCAGTTAGGTGATGTAAAATTCCAACTGAACAGCTAAGCAGCCCAGTGTTAAGGTAACATCTTTCCAGGGTTGAAGTCATACTGTTACACTGGTTTGTTTTTCCAGCGAGATTTCACATTAGGTAAAATACACCTTGAAATTCAGAGGTAAGAGAGATCCTCCCCCTGCCCTCCGTTGCTCACACCTTCTAGTGTCAGTTCCCTCTGGGATTTGGAGCAAAACTGAGCACTTTGGCAAATCTAAAAATAATCAATCCATTAGTATCAGGTTACTTTCCTGAATACAGCAAGGTGCTCTGTCTCCCTCCCCAATTCCTAGCCACCCTCCCACACTCCACCTCACTCACCCTAGGATGTATTATGTTGAGAATACAATGGGAACTTAACTGATTTACTGTTTTACCCCAAGGATTGAAGTCATAAAACATAATTGCGTATAAAATTACACACAAAACTTTTTGCAACTTTTTAACATTGTTTTACTACATTCATAGGCGGTGAATGTAGATCTTGGTGAAAACAAAATGATGATATAAAACTAATACACAATTAATTGAAATACATTAACACTTGACATTTTGTTTCTTTCAATAATGTACAATTATTATTTTATATAGTTTTTGTGAAACATGCAATTGAGAAAATATGGATTTTGTTGACTGCAAAGGATTATAAAAAAGTGAACTCTTATTATTTCAATAATATTGGTTATATTTATGAATAAGCATACTTACAAGAACAAATCTAAAGTGTTATATTAAAGAAATTTCACTTATCCTTTCTCTGTTGTAAATTGGTATTAAATGGAAAATATTTCTAGCACTCTATTTTTAAAATAATTGGTTATTTCTTCATTTCTGGAATTAATGTTAAATAAGATTTTACCAATAGCTAGAGGAAAATGTTATTTGTATTTCCTAAATTTGCAGGGTTAAGTAGAAAATGATGTGATACTACTCCGGATTATCCACTTTACAAAAAAATGGTACTTTAAAAAAGCACTGTCTAGTCTTTCTCTTATCAAATATATCCTAACATGCTCCTCGAACTTATTTTCCAATTTCTTATCTTTCCTTGGACACCTGGAAAATTAATTGGTATCTACAAAAGGAAATGTTCTCTTTTAAAATGCATTTTTTATAGCCACTGACTAAACAATAAAAACATTCTACTAAGATTGTTTTTCCTGCTAAAAAAATGCATTGAGTGGGGTCTGCTTTGGGGGACTGTAAGGGGAGAAACCTGGGGTGCTTTAAGGTTAATGGACAGTGATTAAGGTTAATGGCTGAGTGCTCAAGGTTAAGTGCTGTATTTACATAGCTGCCAATTTTCTTTTTTTAAAAAAAGTCCTTACGTCTATCAATCAGTTCCAGCTAATAGTCAATTAAACAGCAAATGGGGATAAAGAATGAAGGTGAAGACACTTCAGCCCGCATTTATATGGTGGAATTGTCAACTTGCAATCATGAAGTATTTATTGAACACCTACTCTGTCATAGTTGTGTTGCACAAAAAGAAGTAAAAGCTCCTGTGTTCAAGAAGCTTAGCATCTAGCAAGGAAAGAAACTAGGTATGAAAATACATCAGCACAGGCAGCTATCAAATAAATCACACAGGTAAGACACATTACAAAATCCAGAGCAGGGAAAGATACTATCAACCTCAAGATTTCATGGAATGTGGAAGGCTATTTAAAATAAACCTTAAAATTAATGATTTTCAAAGAGCCATATTTCATTCTTTTTTAAAAAAAGTATATTAGTGCCATTCTAAACAATGTGAACATACATAAATGACACCATATGCCACATGTATTGCTTTGCACTAAAACTACTTCAGCAATTCAACAACAATACCAACAAATAAGAAATTCAAAAATTAGGAATGTACATATGCTCTTCCTTGTTACACAAAAAATATCAAGATCAACTTAAACGACAAGAAAACAAATGGCCAAAGCAACACTAAGTCAGCACATTAACTTTGAATTTAATGTAAACTTTCCTAAACTAGGCAAACCAGAAAAGTTTAGGCTGGTGTAAGGTCTGAAGTTTCCAGCAGTTATTCAAGGCAAACTGCAAATGACAACTTGATTGATTATATAAATGAAGTTTACTAAAAAAAGATGAATGTTCATTTCTGCAGAAGCCGCTGTGAACAGTGCTTCGTACCTGCAGCAGCCTCACTTTCACTCAGTTAGCAACATTCACCCAGGGCTCTTTGTATTCCTTTTACTTTTTTCACTCTCCCTGAGGTTCCAAGTGATTTCAAAAGGAAGGTATACTAGGGATGGAGAATGCAGAGGTAAGGGGCTGAGGAGGAATGCCTGGAATGGAGAGGGTGAAAAATTGACAAGTAATACATAATCATTAAAAGCACATTTTGAAACTGCTCTTAAAGAAGACTTTCATTCAGAAAGGTTTTTCCATTGGCTAATTTCAAAATGTTTAGAGCATGACCATAAAACAGGCAAAGATGAATGGCAAAATCTACCACCAAAAGTTGGTAGTGAATTTTAATAGATCTCAATGATCTTCTGACAGCTCCAGTGCTGACCAGGGAGCACCTAAGTCGGGGCAGCCTGAGGTAGAAAATTATAGCTTGGAGGTGAAACCAAAGGGCCTTCAGCCCCTGGCTTAAATCTAGTCTCTTTAAATTTTTCTGAAAACGAATAATTAAAGAATTTTATTTTTTTAAATCAGAAGTGTCCTCTTATTATAATGGTAACCACCCCCCCCAAAGATTAAAACTTCATTAATTAAAAGATGTTTCATCAAAGTCTATTTTTCAATTAAAGATGTTTCATCAAACTCTATTTTTCAATTAAAAGATGCTTCATCAAACTGTATTTTTCAGCATCCTATGTCTGCATTCAGTGGCTTCCCTTCCAGGACCTATCAGTGATTATCACACCAATAGACTGAGTGTTTTGACTTAGGAATTACCAGGAAGGAGGGTGGCAATGCCAAAGAATAAAGACTGTTTAGAAGCACGGAGCTTTTTAAATTGAAAGCACCACTGTTGGTAGAGGTTCAAAACTTGAAAAATCAGAAGTCAATTAGAAGACTGTGGGCATGAGGTGACTCAGTTGTTAGAGAAGGGAAGAGAAGTTGCCCCTGAATTGGGAAAGTTGTGAAGACAGAAAGGAGAGCGTCATAGATGAAGCTCAGGACACTTGAAATTTGGTAAGGATCTATCCTATTCTTTACATTTCCTTGCCCTAAATGCTTCTAAGTAGAAAAAGACCCAATTCCCTAACAGTGGAGTTGACCAATGAAAAGACACTAGCACAAATCAAAATCTTCAGGGATCCACTGGTCTTTTAAATACTCATTACCCCACCTTCTATTCACGTGTCTCAATTATTGATGGTTTGTGCTGCACAGGTTGGGATCAAACCTAATTACAAATAAACGTTATTTCAAAGCTCATTTAGGGTGACTCTGAGATGTTCTCCTGAAAGAGATAACTCCAAAAATGCTTTAAGCATATTATTTACCCAAATTAAGAGAACCAGCCATAGCTTATATTGAAATCCAATATCTACTATATAAGAAATGCTGTATATGAGTAAAAAAAAAGTTCTAGCAGAAACTTCATATATCGGTGACAAATTTTCCAAAGATTTATAACACTGATTTCAAAAAGAATATAAAATAATTGTAATATATTTTTCTATTTCTTTAAGTAATGCTTAATCTGGTTTCATGTGTTTTTTTCATATTACACATAATTCAAGATAAATTAAGTTCACTCTTTTGAGCTAATTACATTGTACCATCTTCATTTTATTCTGTTGTCTATGGTTTGACAGAATAAAAAAATTATCTTTAGTAGAAAAAAAGGCAAATTATCATCTATTTGAAGTGTAAGAAATGCATTTTAATTTCTTAATTCATGATAAACACTTAACAGAAGCCAGCAAAATTAACTGAAAGAATCAATGCTCTCATTTTTCAATGTTCAAGTAACTTCAGGAAATTTAATTACTTAAGAGTAGTTTATTAATTCAGTCACAATTGACTTTAGTCATTAAAATGCATCATCATAAATAACATTCACTTAAAAATTAGCACACAACTTTGTGAGTAAAATATATAATACCTGAAGTTTATTTTAAAATTATGTTTGATGTCCTGATTGATGTTTTTATCATAAATGAAATTATGTACATACACATATTAAAAATTAGATAAATTATATATTTCAAACTTCTCATTTTATCATGAAAATATTGATGTAGTGTTACTAATGTTATTAGTATTATATGAGTAAATGTATAAGTGTCATTAATGTTACTTATCTAAACTCATACTTATTTTGATTTTACTGCAAGTAGAATCTCTAAACTTTTGTTTAATTTTCTTCTCATTATGATACAATGTACATATACAAATGCACACACATTTTACAATTACTGTATTGTATAGCTAATATCTATTCCTAAACAGTAAATTAGTAAACTCAGTTTGAATTGACATATAGTATCTTAGTATTCATTTATTTAAATATTATTATTCCAAATCAATAGTGATGCTTTTAAAATTCAATAATTAGCATTGGCAACAACAACAGTGACACACCTAAGATGTTCTGAGGCTGCTCAGCCATAGTCCTTTCATGAAGAAATAGTTGGAGACAGTCCTTAAAGACTGGTGATCACAGTTGTAGGAACTCACAAGGTATCATCTGTCCATTACACTGCTTCCCTCTAGAGAAGCCCGAGTTCCTGCCACGTCCTTCCCCTAAGGCATGCTTACCTCATGTGTGACCATATATGACATTATTGTGTGACCATGACTGAGTTACCATGCAGTCCTGTTAGAGCCTCTTCCCATTTCAAAAGTGGTGTTCCAGAACTAGTATCCTGAGTTTTGGAAGCGAATCCATGCTTATCTTCTGTGAAGCCTTATTTACTTTCAGAAGTTGCTTAACAGACTCTATGTTTTAGCCTTTTAGAGTGCAGTCCCAACCTTTCTAAATCTAGTCTCATCTAAAAGACACAAAATCCCCCTTGGAAAATTTAATATCTAGAACATTTAGCCTTTTGAAATGTTGGTTTGTAGGTTTGTGGTTTTTAAAGCTTACAGAGGGGGCATAAATACTTAAAATGCTTTGGATTCCAAATGAAAACTATAAATGATAGCAGGTCTCTGTGCAGTAACTGTAACAGTAAACTACAGCACAGTCTGCAGTTGTAGACAGAACTGGAATAGGCTATGCTAGTCCTTAAATGAATCTTCTCAAACTCCATGTTGACCACCTGGGGATAAAGGGCTAATATTCCCCTTCTTCATGATAATTTGATCTTTTATTAACTGTCTAGTCATAATCCCTTTGAAAATTGACTTTAAAAATTAGAATGTAAATTACATTACTAAGAAAATCTACCTATGGCAATAACAACCCTAGAATGCCACAATGAATCAAGACAGAGAATTGTAAGTACCTGGTAAAGCCTAACATTGTTTTTCCCCGAATATGGTGATAATTTTCATTGGACAGACCCCTTGCAGAAATCCTAGAAGCTGTGCCTTTGTTGTTACAAAAGATAATGGTTTCGATAGAGAAGGAGTCTTTTAAGTCAGGGTGATTCCTGCACCTGCCTCATTTTGATCTTGCCTGCTTGCATCTCAGCTGCTGGACTACTGTAAAGACTGCCCTGCTAGCAGACCATGGTTCTTTCTTGTCCCATCTAATTGTGAGTAGCCTGTTGTCAGATGTGGCCAGTGGTATTCTTATGATTCTAGTTGTTTAGGAGAATCCAAAAAGACCCTGGGTGGGCAATATACTACCCAAGTCAAACGAATAAAATATATATATAATATATAAATTTATATATATATAAAAAATATATATATGGGTCTTGTCAAAATCAAAAAGGAAAGTTCACAATTTCCAAAAACAGACAGTTTGAAAAAACAGTGTAATCTACCTAGAAGAACTTTATGTGATACTGTTGGTAGTTGTAGTCATATTTAAAGTTAGACATTCAATAATATAAAAATATAGTGTTCCTACAGCAGCAGAGAATAGAAATGATTAAAATAAATATTCAAAACTATAAAAGCCAAGGTAAGCCAAAAAACAAATGTTTTAAATGCATAGATTTTTCCTGTTGGTTCAAAGAGAAGCTTGTGATGAGATTCTTAAAAAATCATGGACTATAATTCTTTAAAAAAAATAAAAATTTTTATTGAACAAAGTTGTTTCTGTGAAATATGTAACAGAAATCCTGTCAAATAGAGGGTTTTGTTCATACATGGACGTATACACTTATTCATTTTTATATACACACATCAAGTTTTTAATCACATTATTGTCACATTGAAATTAATAGATTTACTTTAAATTATGATGTAAAGATCAGATTTGATATAAAAATTTATCATTTCCACTTATAAAACCATCTTTAGTATTTGCATTTTCATAAAAGTGCCCAAGTAGAATGGCTTCCAAAAGGAATGGCATTACTTGATATTTTATTGAGTCAAATATGATGGCAATACTAATGCTTTTAAGTCAGGTATGACTCATATATAAAGTGTATGTGCTCATCTTCAGGATTCATAATGTGTTGAAATAGTTCAAGTCTCTACATTCCAGTCCAAGGGATTGGAACTATGATCAGAACAATTTCTATCTCAACCTGCACTGCATGTGGGCATGTGGGCATCTTGGCATGCTTGTACACTTTTGCTGATTTCAATATTAGATTAATTCAATTGAAAAGATTTTTACAAGTTTAATGTTATCCATAATGTCAAGAAAATAAAACACATTGCTCATCTATAAAATGGAAATGACAAATCTACTTTTGCCTGTCAACATGAAGATTAAATAAGATAATGTAACATTCATAGTAGTTACTGAATGAATGTTTCTTTTCTATATTCACCCACATATACTTGTTTTTGTATCTTAAAGGAAATGAAAATGTTTACATATAAGCTAATATTACTCGTTTTTATGTGTAAATTAAATATTCAGTGACGATATTAGTTGTGATAAAATGTACCTCTATCATTGTTTAAAATGTAAAAAAATCAGTTTTCTTATACTTCCTATTTCATGAGGTAGCTAAGAGCAAAAATGACTATATATGTCAATGTGCTATGTGAAATTGAAGGCATTCTTGACAGTACTAACAATTTTCCTCTTCACCATGAGCCCAACTAATGTTGGCTGTGATTGGGTGGGTAAATCAAGTTTCACTCAAGGGTTCAGTATTGTAGATTCACATTCAAATAGTAAAGATTTGGGACTCCCGTTGTTATTTTGATTTTATTTTTTAAATTGTTTAAAACTGGAGCAAGAAACAGACTTATCAGAAAACAGTATTAATCAAATATGAGTCTGTCATCAAGTTTACAAGATGGGAAAAGTTTTGAGAAGTGTTCCTTCGGTCCAAGAAAGAATTAAGTACTTAAATTCATATTTTGTCAAATGGAAATTAGGCTCAGATAAAAGTTTTCTGATTAAATATCATTAAAACATATTTTAATCTAAGAGAAAATATGTGTTATGCTTTATGTGGTATAACATAAACTATATTAAAACTTTAGTCCTATACTACATATGAAATCTTTTATAAAGTCTGGCAAGAGTCTTGTATGAAGCATCACATATATTGCTTGTGCATTCCCTATGTTCTTTTCTATCTTACAAAAAATTCTCAAAGAGCTTTGCAAAGTTCTTTTACATGCAAGTAATGACAAAAGTGCTGTATGGTGGATATTCTCTACATTTTGAAAATGAGCTGGTGATTGTCCAACCACAGTGTTTTTACTTCATGCTCACTGTGCCACTTAGATTTGTAATTCAGTCAAGTATAATTATAAATGCAAAAATGCATGTGCAGAATTAACAGCATTTGATTTGCATTTGATTTATCTAAGGAAAATAAATTTCAGCATGACTGAAAATACTATTTATCAAAAAAATTATTATCTAGCTTGAGAAATTCAAGCATATTAGAACATCCGTCCAAAAACACGGTTAAATCTTCAAACTTTTAATAGAAGTACAAACAGAACAGTAATCATTCCTCTCTGTCCCTTCTATCTAAATTTGAAATGTACAATATTAAGGAATAAAACACAAGTGAAGTTGACTGATAACTAGATATCTCTTTGAATTCTTCATTTAGACATACCTTCAACTTCTATTCTGAACATATAGCAATGATAAAGTGTACTTCAAAACAAAACTAAAAATTCACACCCATACTTAAAAATAGGGTATATATTTCAGTGAACTTAAAATGAAGAGAAATATTTAATATTAAGCAGGGTTAGAAACTAAGAACTGTTGGATTCTGGTTGCAGAAATAAACCCAGGTGGCCAGGAGTCTGACTCGTGTAGGGGAACTGGGACAAAGTACCCTCCATGCAAATTAAGGACAATGAGTTGGGCTAATTGCTGTGACTGCTGGCTTTGACTTCAGCATATTTGAAACTGTGGAAGTGAGCAGAGATAGTCACCCCCAGATCTGGGTAGAACTGTCCATCAGCACAATGTCCAAGTCTGCAATGTTCCCAGTATTTCCCTGAAACATGAGCCAGAAGTATCCAGCATAATAATTAACTCTAGACTGGAGCCCTTGTGGAAGGATTGGAATGTCAGGTAAGGAGAGAAAGAGGGAGAGAGACACTCTCCCACTTAAGATGAGCCGACCCCCTCCCCCCAAAATGAAGTACTTACTGGATAATTCAAAAAGGATTTATGACGTTAAGATTAACTTTAAGGAGTTAGCCTGTTGATCTCTTTGACTAATGATAGTGATAGAGGGAGTCTTTGACCACTGTTTTTAAGTAATAATCAATCCTCAGGGTATTTAGAGCTTTCAGAACCTGTCACCATAGATCAATTCTTCCAGAATCTTGAGATTAGCTTTTAAAAATGAATTTTCTAATTCATATGTTATATATATTTTACTGCAATAAAAAATAATTGTTTTCTTTATCTTATTTTTTAGAAGAATAATCTATGGCTTTATAAATGCCAATCACATTTAAATATCTTTTATCAAGTATTTTTCATCAAAGCCAAATGAAACATGAAAATTAAACAAACATTTATTTCTACACACTTTTTTTTTGTTTGTTTTAGAGAAAATGGGTTGGGGGTTGTTTAAATTTTGAAGTAATTTTTTTAATGCTTATTTTATTTACTCTGCATAAATCTGCTTGTTTGTGAAAGTAACTGACATCTTGGTTGAAAATTTATGATAATATGGACTATTAAAAACTAAAAGCTCCTTTTAAAATAAATATTTTGTTTTTATCTGGGAGAGAATATACAAACCCATGATGTTGAAAATTATCATAAAACATAAGGGATATTTGTCATAAATATTATGTTTTTGATCTCTCCACAAAGAATTTCAACCGTACTGATGAATGTCTACCTTGTGGAGAAAGTATTTCAGTAGATGGGCATATGACAGATACAGGTTTTAGAAAATTCTGTATTTCAAATCCAATCTGTAAAAAGGTGTTTACCAGTCCATGTGTCTGCATGACCAAAAAAAAAAAAAAAAAATTCACAGATAAAGGGAAAAGTCAATTAGCTTTCTGTCCTTAAAAAAATAAATATCCACATGGACCTATGACTGAGGCCTGAAAATCTTTACTGGTGTCTGACAGCTGCCTTGCAGGTGGGAATGTGTTTAGGTGACTCTCATTGAAAAACTATTGTGATTAGAATCACCCCTATTCAGCTATCAGATATAACTTTGATGGAAATACCCTGAGGAGACAACTCTTCTCAGAGACCCAATATAACAGGAATGAAAATTTAGCAATTGAGTGAGGGTGGAAGGGCCAGTCTTTCCACACATAGGTCTGGAAGGTAACTGAAACTCCTTCATCTATGGCAAAACTTCTGAAAATTAGTAGGGTCTATAAGTACTGAATGATGATGTAACTTGAAGTGACATCATACTCATTGCTTGGCACTCAACTATTTATGCTTTGGTTTGTCTGAGCATTCCATCAATTTCCATTTATGAATCCCTTACATAATTTAGGTAGTCCTGATAAGGTGGCAGAGATAAAGTCAACTTTGTACTGATAAGGATAACTTTGCACCTGTTAGAGAGGCAGTGGTGTCCAGTGGTTGGAGGAAATATCTGCCCCTAGACAAAGTTCATCTGAGCCCGTTTCACTACTTTGTAGCTGTGCAACTCTGGGCAAATCCCTTAACCACTCTGTTTTCGCATTTATGAAAGGGAATAAGAACACTATCTACTTCACCGGGCTATGAGTAAATAAACCATGGATACAAAGTGCTTAGAGCAGTGCTTGGTACTCTGAGGGAACCAATGAAGGTTCTTCATTAGAACCCTGTTAGGAGTTAGCTTCTAACTCAGGTCAAAATGGAGCCTTGAATAGAAGAGTACCTGGAAGACACAGCTGTGGACATTGATAAGATACGAGGACGTCTAGGAAGCATTGTGCCCATTACAAAGTTGACTACACTGTCCACTGCTTGAGTGGCTATTAAAAGCTCCTTTTGTGTCCTGTTGGCATTCGAAATTGGACTGTCCTTTGTTCCACACTTTCTACCTTAATGTCTAATATAGTTTCTTCATTATAACTGAAAATAGAGTTATTAAATTCTATAAATGTTGATTTAAGTTTTAAAAAAGTTACTTGAAAGAAATTATTTCTTAAAATAAGTTGATATATTCTATAATTTCTAAAAATTTTCCTCTAGGCATATAGAAATTTTCGTGCGTAGTAAGTATAGTATATGCATGTGTATTATTGTACTTAATCACTCATATTACAATTTTATTTGAAAACATGTAGAAATAAAGCCAGAGGGACACAAAACACACATTAATAAAAAGATAAAATAACTTATTTAAGGACCATCTAATTTACGAATCACCTAAATTTTAACATGATATTTATTAACAAAATATAATTCCAGTCAAAAACAGTCATTTAAAAAAAATTAAGTTGGACTTAACCATAATGTTTTTAATTGGAAAAGTTACAACAAAAACACCATAATAAATTTCAAATGACTAATTGCTTCCTTGAGGTTGTCACTGTTTATAATTATCCTCTGCATCTCTACTCAGCTACATTCTTCAATGAATTTCACCACTACTGAAAAATCATTATCTTCTTGAGTTACCTGTGTATATTTACTTGCTAGCATTTAAACATAATAAGCTTAAGTTAAACATCAAACCTTTCCTCTCTTACTCCACCTTTACCCCCAAAGTGCCTCTTAAAAGTTTATTTAAATAACTGAAACTTAAGCAAAGGCTATATATTCTAACTATTTGGATAAAGAGTGCATTTTTCATTCATCATCCTTATGCTGTCAGTTATTGGCTTGACTTTTTTTTTTTTACTTAGTATTATTTTTTCTTTACTAAACCAAATATACTAAATGATGTGTTGCTATCAGATAAAATCATCCACAGTGAGCTAAAAATGCACAGTATAGTACAACTTGATTTTTAGTACACTTTGAAAGGTAAATGAAGTAAATCATAAAGAAACAAATCTAAATTCAGTGCTGAAGTGAGGTCCAGCCTTTGAAACTGGCTTCCTATTAATCACAGGGCTGACCTTTTCATTAAGGGGCACTTGTTGGAGTCATTGACACGGTTACAGCATTCATACATGTGAACTGTACGCAGTGGTATTCATGAACTGGGGAAGGCATAGTGAAATTAGAATCTCTCCCTGTAGGGGGTAGACATTGACCGCTATTCAATGCCAACAATTGTCGGTTAAAGTACCTCATGAAGAATGACTTTTGAACTGTGTTTACTCCACCATCAGTAACGTCAAATGCAATTCTTAGAGAAATATATTTAACTAGCAGTAATTAATAAGGCCTCTCATAGCAGCAACTTTATCCAAGCTAAATCATTTCTGAATATACACAAAGGATTCATCAGAATTCTACCGTCATGGCTTATTAATCATCATTTTCAATGATGTCCATCTATAATAGTTAGAAAACAAAAACAAAACATTGGCCAATGGGGAGTTCTTTAAACAGTACAATAGTGTTTTGTCAAATTCTGCCTATGTCTATGTACCCTAATACATATGTGCATTGTCTTTTAAGATGACAATGCCGTCCAGACTAATTTTTCAAATAAATAATGCCTACATTTTAAAAAATCAGCTCAAATAACTATAAATAGATATAATATTCTGACAGTTTTTATTGCATTCATTTTTAATATGATCATCTTTGTTTAATATTTGATGGATTAATTTAGGAATCATAACTGGAGTCTTTGCCCAAGCATGTGTTCTCTGTGTTTATTTTTTATAGAGAGCATCATACACTTGAACAGAAAACACATTCTTTTACATTGGCTGACATTCCACCTGAAAGTCCACCGCAGTTAGCTTGTTAACACAATTCAGGATATATGGCACAGTAGTAAAAAGATTCCCCATAGCCAAGTAAAAATCAGAGTAGGGGGCTCACGAAACAGGGCTGTACTTAGATCAAATCTGAACTTCAAGTTCAAACATAGTTTAATGGTGAATCCAAAGTTGTAAATGCAAAGTAAACGCAATGTGAAGGCTGCTTTAAACCAAGCATGAAAGATCAAAAAGTCAAAGTTGAAATTTCCTACATCTGGTTTTAATATCTCTTCCTATGCTATTAGACAAATGACCTTTTGTTTTGTTTTGTTTGTTTTAAAAATTCATTATCATTGTCATTGCTGTTACAACCTAATACTGCTTTTAGAGTTTTCAGGACCATTTATTTAGTAAGAGATAAGGCTATAGAGTGGATTTGTTAAGCAAAAATTACAAGCAAATTCCTCATATTAATGTGTGAATAGTGATGTAACAACATAGTTATGCGTAAGAGCTGAAATCCATTTTCAAGAAGGGTATGCATTTCTCATACATTTTTTTTTTTCTGTTCTCAGAATTGTGACAAAGCACTTGCCAACATCATTTCTGACAGTAATAAAGGACATTTCATCCAGAAATAGCAGTTAATATGCCAGGCTACAGGATTGAATTAGCATTATTATTAGCACCACATTTCAGTTCCGAGACCTTCCGAATGAGGAGTCACTCGTGGAGTATATAAGCTTCAGTGGCACTGCCAGGGCACTGTGCAAATGAAAC
Organism: Galeopterus variegatus; assembly: GCF_000696425.1. Taxonomy (NCBI): domain Eukaryota; kingdom Metazoa; phylum Chordata; class Mammalia; order Dermoptera; family Cynocephalidae; genus Galeopterus; species Galeopterus variegatus. Next base: position 440,167 of record NW_007726111.1, on the reverse strand, counting down.
CGGAGGAAATCCACAGGGTTATGAATACAAGCTTTTGGCTAGTTCACTTTGCACAGTCTTTAGAGGATTCCCTGAGAGTAAACACCCTTAATTAATTCCCAAGTAAAAGAAGGAAAGAGAAATTTTCCACTTACTGCATTTGCTGTCCTTTGTCCACGCACTGAAGTCAAGGTCTGTTCTGCTGTTCTTACCTAGCTCCAGGTTGCCCTCCGGATTAGGCATAAATGTGAGCGGCAAGAAACATGTTGACTTTGTAACTGTACAAGGAGCAGCTCATCCCACCGCTGCTGGAGAGCCCGTCAGGACGAAGTGCTAAACTTTAGCATGAGAGCACAGCATCTATTACCCCTGAGGCTCTACCATTTCACCTACACCTGGGCGGATCTATCAAGCTTCATCTCTATTAGAGCTATTTGACTCTGTGGTTTAAGAGGGAGGAGGGAAAAAAAAAAAAAAGCCTTGCCGTTGTCACACTTGTTTCCTATTAAAGAGCCTTACGGTGGATTGAGTAATTGTGTACGAAGGTAGTCTGGCTGGCAGATGTGTGCAGCCCCAGCGGAGCACTAGATTCAAGGCAGATGGGTTGTACCAGGGCGCAAACAACATTGAGAGAGAGAGAGGCGTGATTAAAACAGCAGGCCTCTATTTTATGGTGCTGGAAGTGGGATGGCCTTAAAGCTCCTGGGAACCAGAGTTCGCCAAATGGTATTGCTCTGTAGCAAGGACAACAATAACTTCAATAAAAAAGAAAGATGTTCAAACTACAAGTTATAGCAATATTTATAATATTCACTTTAACTATTAATGAAGGACTAAATGACATCCCTTCCCCCAATATCCTAACTGAACTTAATTAAACCTACTCAATCATGGGTCATAGTGGGTTACTGATAGTGTTAACGTGATGGATTTGAAACAGATCCCTCATTCTGCTACATAAACCAAGGTTATCTTTTTAATCTGAATTAAATTGCTTTAAGGAGATTTACACTGTCAGGCAGATTGACATTCTTCAATTGGGCATTTTTTTTTTAATGCAGTTGAAGTCAATTGTGAGGAAAAATGTCCTCATATGGGTATTTCTGCATACCACTTATTATCTCAGGCAACTTAACCCATGAAAACTTTAGAAATTTCTATGTCACCACTCTTTTTGAGAATAAAAAAATGTGTAAGTAAACAGAATGAGTATAATTAACTTTCTAATATCGTAACTAATCTATTTTCCTCTATTGTTGAGAGCTACATTTCTATGTTAAATAGTGTGCAATTATTGTTATTAATGATGATGATGATGATGTTGATTAAACAGTTGCTGCATGCCATACGCAATGCAAATGCTTTACAGGCATTATCTCTTTTGAGTCCTACAAGGACACTGTGAGGTCAGTATCACTACTATTGTCACCATTCTTTTTTTTTTTTTACCAGATGAGGGAAAGCGTCCCTGAGAGATTACTCTACTTAGAGTCACACATTTATTATGGGTTGGAAGCAGAATTCAATTCAATCTACCTCTAGACATCTCACTTGTTACCATGTCAGGCAGAATAATTTTTATCCTGAAGAAAATAAAATGATTATCATTGATTTCTTTTACAGGATAATTTGAAATAAACTTTTATTTTTCTGGATAGTTATAATTTAAAATTAGATACTTTAACATTGTATGTCCAAACAGGTAGTAGAAATATATGAGGTTACTTCAAAAAGTTCATAGAAAAACAGAATCAAAAGATGATACAAATCTTCCTGTGAACTTTTTGAATTACCTTTGTAGTCTAATCCACTGATGGAAGTTACACTCAGAGTGTTAAGGACACATGAAGTTAACAATTGCCTAAGAACACATATTTTAAAAATAATTTATTGGAATATTTTCTTATAATTAAAATCCTTTCAGCATATATTTCTTTAATGTCCCTAACTATTTTGCAGCAAATCAGTAGAAGGAAGAATGGCATTGAAAATTAAGGATTTTCAATTCATTTTCCATGTTTTCCTAAGTCAGCCAAAATCCATTGTTTGATTAATAATTTGTTTTCCTTTTCATATTTTACCATTACCCTGTGAACAAATGCTTTATTTCTTCTAATAGAAGCTTATTTTACTCAGCAGTAATATCATATTACTCAACATGTGGAAAAAGAAATCCTCTCACTTCACTTCTGGAAACAAAGAAAACAAATCCAAAAAAAAAAAAAAAGTAAGTTATTCATCAATAAAAATTTTATTTAAATGATGAGACTGACATTTAATTTTAAAAATTAGCAAAAGATAAACAAAATAAAAGGCTGGTTCTGGCATAGTAGTATAGTCTTATGTTATAGTGCAGATTATTCTAGCATAAATTTTTCTGTCCTCTGAATTTGGATATTTATAATAATCATACTAACGAAATAGAAAAAGTATCCTCTCTGTCATTCCACTTGAAACAAAAGAATAAGAAGAACAAACATGCTTGAAAATGAACGAATAATTTTAAGAAACATATTAAAAGGCGATGAAGGAGGAAGATAAGGTACGGTGAAAATTGGGATAGAGTACAAAGAAAAAGATAGAAGGAAGCAAAGAATACAGATAAGCATGTGATTTCAAAGTAACCCAAGGAGCCAATGCAATTTGAGGAGGCCTAAATGGTTCACAACTACTTTTGCATATAGCTGTGATATGCAGAGAGGGCCTTTTTAACAATGTATGGGTATTTAAGTATGTGTGTTTGTGAGTGCCTTTGTGTGTGTGTGTGTGTGAATGTGTGGGCTTTTATGACCCAAAGAAATTACAAAATAAGAGTTATATTCAAGTTACAGAAAATATACTACTGAAAGAGAACAAAATTACTTATAGATATATTTTATACAAGAGCAATTAATCTTAATTTCCTTTAATTGGATTTAAGCAAATTAGGTTAAAGTTGGTGACTATCTGAAATCTCTGTTATGAAATTCAGCGAACTTTAGCGTTTTCAGACTTCAAACATTTTCATTGGAAAAACAAACCAAACTTCTGCATTTTCATGGTTTCACATAAAATACCATGAAGAATTTCATTGTGATTTTTTGCTATCTTGGCTGAAAATGGAACACATTGGAAACATCCCAAGAAATGATATCCTGGGGAGTTTCCAGTCTAAATTTTATACCAAAGTATGGATAAGTTTTAGAGACGCATACAGACTTTATTTTGATTTATTTCTAGGCTTATTCAAACCCATCATACAAGCCTATACTCAAGAGAGTCCTTTTTAACAAATGCTATCAAATTTATGAACAAATCATCCAATGCTTGCTGGGTTTTCTTTTTCCTGTAGAAAGGTGAAAATCAGAATTTCCACACTACCAAATATCTAGCTGGCAACCTCATCCCTGATTTCCCCCTCCACTCTATTGGACTTATTCCCTCCCATTGGTACACAATTCCCCTTCAGTTATACTGATGATGGTGACTATGGCAGTAGTTGTGGTGACTGTGAAGTTATTATTAACAAGATTATTTCAATAAACTTTAAACATCATCTGTCATTTCCAATTTCATATCAAAATATTTTGTTAAATGATATACAAATGTTTCTGTTTAATACACATGTTCAAATCCTTAGGACATTATGTCACTGAAATGAAAATCTGAGGTATTTTTAATTATCTGGTTTAAGATTTGATTCTTTTTTAATGCATCTCACTTGGGTTAAGAATTTAGAGCTCAATGGTAAATAATTTGAGTTCCAAACTGCTTATTTCTGAGTTTAATGTAATAAAACAACCTCATGCTGATCCCTAGTAGCAAGTCAGCATTTCTGAAAGTAGTGCTTCAGCTCTTAAATGTAAATACACTTTATATAATTTCTTCAAAAACGTTCTGTACTTTTCTACTCCATAATTTCAATATTGGCCCTCAGCCTAAGGATATAAAACAGTAGAGCTTATTATAGCGTGGGGTTCACTTTCTCTTTTACACAAATGTGTCTTTTTCCCAGTGAGGTTTAGCAGGGTGCAATTATATGTAAGATGAATATGGAACAGAAAGTTTTATGTTTTTGTTGATTCAACACCTTTTGAAGACAAGACTGAAGTGTTATTTTTTGTTCTTGTTGACTAACCAACTCTAAAATGTATCATGCAATGGGCAGAAAAAATAAAAAATTATGTTCCAAACCATTAATTTTTTCTTTCTTTTTTTTTTCTGACCAGTAAGGGGGTCGTAACCCTTGGCACGGTGTCATCCGCACCACGCTCAGCCAGTGAGCGTACCGGCCATCTCTATATAGGATCCGAACCTGTGGCCTCAGCACTACCAGTGCCGCACTCTTCCCGAGTGAGCCACGGGGCCGGCCCCCATTAACTTTCTATTAGTGACAAATTAATGATTTCTATTAAAAAAGCATTGATTTTCTGTTAATTTTCTATTTATAACATTACTTTAATAGTATAGGATAAGCTATCAGAATAATTGGCTAGAATTGGAGCAGAAGTATTTCTATGAGCAGATCTGAAAAAAGTATACCACAGGTTTGCCAATTGTATGTGAATAATTGAGAATTTGATAAATTTGGGGGGGCAACTCCTTTTATGAAACTAGACATGATTTATAGACTTTTATGACACAAAAATTTATTAATATTGGTCATATGCTCTTTCTTTTGGATCTTAATTGTCCTCCTGAAAATACCCTTCTGACCAATATAAAGAATATTCTCTCCAAAAATTTTACTGTGGTAAAAATATTAGTAATCTAGGAGAAGGATAAAAGGTACTACCTGGAATATTTTCTTAATGTATTCTTTATCCTCTGAATTAGTTTAGGACATTAGCTAGTGGTTACTGGAAGTCTGGCATAGTTCACCTTTCAAAGGACAAGTTGTATTACAGAAGAATTTCCTTGGGGAATATAAATAGTTGGGGTGTCAAAAATATTACAGGATGCTGATAACAACAAGTTCCAGGGGTCAGGCCTGTATCAGACAGCTGCCAAAAGAAAATATTACAGGAGTCAATCAAAAGTTCTCCAGTTAGGTTGAGTTTCTTAAAACCATAAATCCCCATGTAGAAACTAAGCCAAGGAATGTTATTCTTTAAAAAAGGTACATCTGGATGAGTGCAAAATCAGGCAAAGATAGGGTATGAGTGATAGATGGGTAGAGGGAAATTTAAATTAAAGGGAAGAGATCTTAAGAAAGATCCTAGCAACCTTACAATGTTGCCTAGGCCAATATTGGAAAATATGCAAGTTAATTGGAGAATATTTGTGAGCCAAATGCTAAAATCCAAACACTGAAAATCTTGAATAAAAAATAAACAATTATTTTCACTATTTTTTGAGATTTGTCAGACAACTTTTAATTAAGCTCAACAAATAGTAAACATTTCTCATAAGCTATCGCTGATCTAGACTTCATAGCAAGACCTAGTACCTGACCACGACATTTTACAAACTACTTGGGATGAAAACATACACACCCAATAGATTAAATGAGATCTCATGGTCAGAAAGAATGATAGGGACAGTGAATTTAATAAGAGGTCAGAAAATGAGAGTTTAATGTAGGCTTCATGAATTCAGAGGTGGACAAGGACACTGTGTGGTTTCAGAAATGATGACAAAAACAGTCACTGTCAAATAGAAGGTCTGATTTGGGGAATCATGAAGAAAGTTTGGAAGGGGCAAGATTATGTAGAACAAAGAAACACTTGGCATGATAAATATCATGTTTGCGAAAGATTAATTGGAAGGGATTAGAAAAAGACAAGAAGGCCTTTGAGGCTACTGCAATAACCCAGGCACTGACCTACATATCTCATCTGATCACCACTTTTCCTTCCACAAAGAACTATCCCTGCAGACTGATACGCTCTAGACCTCTTTACATTCCATTCTCATTTCTAACCCCAAGTTCATGCCATGTGCTTGTGGTTCACTGGAAAGAATAGGATTTAAAAATAGTCTTTGACCTAAATCCTGATTCCATGCCTTAATCGCAATTTAACTTTCCCAAACCTCCTCAATAAATTGGATTGCAACACCTACTTGTGAAGTTTAAGCGGGTTGAGATCACTAAGCTGGAGCTTTATAAAAGGAAATGAGTATAAACTTGAGGTTTGGTAATTAACATCATTATCTGTATCACCAGTTTCTAACATCGTGACTTTATTCTAGCACACATGTCAAAAGTATTTTTGAAATGTTTGTAGATCTTAATATTTCTTATAATATTTATAAAAATAAAAAAACCTCACCAAATTTAATTTTGTACAATGACCAAATGGACTAGGTTAATGATAATGTTAGAAGCAAATGAACAAAAAAAAACCCCTTGGATTCAAGAGAAATTTCAAAACTAGAAACTACAAAACTTAGTAACCAATTAGAGATGAAGGAGGAGGTTGAGTCAAAATTGATCCTGCAAGTATAATAAAAAATAACAGTGGATTAAACAAGAACAATGTTTATTTAATATTTATTTTGGGCTCAAGTAAGAGAAATGCAGAAGTAGCATTCTAAGCTTCATATGGCATCATTTCTCAAACCATTAGATGTCTGCCATCTTTATTTCTGCTCTGCCATTCCTGGGTAATGGATGTCACTTTCAAGGTCGAAAAATAACTGCGGGAATTCTGGTCATCGTTTTTTTTTGATGGTCAGAAGGAAGGTGGAGAGGGTAAAAATAGGCCCACAACAGTTGGTAAAGAGTCAATCCAGAAGCATGGACTAAGAAACTTTTGTTTATATAATATTTGCTTTGTTATTTGTAAGAAAGGTTGAAAGTGCAGTAATTTTAGCTGTATGAAATATAAGTTAGTTGTCTATTCCAGAGAGAGATGACTGAATATTTTTGGCAGGAGACTAAAAGACTCTTTCTTACCAAGTGGATTGAAGAATAGTATGTGGAGGAAGTAGAAATATTTGGAGAAGAAATCATTTTAGGTTAGAATTCCAAAGTGTTGACTTTAAAGATGAGTGGATGAATAAATGATGAACTCAAATTAGGACATGACGTCTATGATGTGCTGAAAAAGAAATGATGCTGATCTACGTACAAATAAGTAAAGCAAATTAGAAGCACCTGATTAATGAAACTAGGTAGTCAGCTCAATGAACTTGCAAGTTCAATTTAGACCAACAGATGAAGAGTATGTGAAATCATATAACAGATTTGGGAAATCATATAACTAGATATTTTAATAATTATTTATGTTTTTAATATGTATATATACACGTACATACATCTGTATCTGCCTGTCATTAGCCCAATATGAGTGTCATATAGATATTTTACTATATGACAATTTGACTACTTCAATTAATTCTATCAAAAAATTAATTTCAAAAGCATACATTACACAACCTGGTGCTTGTATTAACGAATACAATTTTGAAAATACTAAGATATTTACTAAGTCACTTCATTCAAGTATTTTTGCAATGTAGGAGAGGGCTGAACATTTATATTATATGACTGCAAATATTTTCTCCAATTTTGTGTGCTGCTTTTACATTCTTGATTGTATGCCTTGATGCACAAAATTTTAAAATTTTGATGTAGTCCAATTTATTTTTGCTGTTGTTGCCCGTGCTTTTGGTGTCATAGTAAAGAAGTCACTGCCAAGTCCAATGTCACGAATATTTCCCCATTTTCTTCTAAAAATTTTATTTTTTTAACGCTTACATTTGATATTTGATCCACTTTGTGCTATGTTTTATACATGGCATAAGATAAGGGTCCAACTTCATTCTTTTTCATGTGAATATACACTTGACTGTAATATGCAAAGGATTATTTCTGAGCTCTCTGTTCTCCTCTATTGGTCTATACGTCTGTGTTTATACACTTTTTGGATTACTGTAGCTTTGTAGTAAGTATTGAAATCAGGAAGCATGAGACCTATAACTTTGTTCTTTTTCAAGATTGTTTTGGCTATCAGGGATCCTTTGAGATTTCATATGAATTTTGGATAGATTTTTCTATCTCTACAAAAAACATCATTGGAATTTTGATAAAGATTGCATTGAATCTATAAATCACTTTGGATAGTATTAACATTTGAACAATATTAAATCTTCCAATCCATGAACTTAAGATGCCTTTTCATTTACTAGCATATTTATTATCTTTAAAAAAACTTTTTATAGCTTTTAGTGTATAAATATTTTGCCACTTGAGTTAAGTTTACTCCTAAGTATTTTATTCTTTTAGATGCTATTGTAAATTAAATTGAAAAATATACAATATTCTTAAGAGTAATTATTACAGAGGTTGTTGAAGTCCCTTATATTCTCTCTTCTCTGCAACCCTATACCCTTTCTCTTTCATCAGAGTCTATACATATGATGAATTTGGTGTTTGTGGTTTTAAAATGCAGTTATCATTCACTTGCATTAATAAGGTACCTTGGGTTTTGAAGTTTATTTTTAAAACCCAACTCTACACTTTCCATATTTTTTCATACTGATATAAACAGAGTTTATTATTTTAATTATGATATCAAAATTTATGGTGTGACTCAATTTTTTGAGTCATTCAAAAATTTTAATGTATTTTTGTTGATTAGAGTTTTAGAACAGTATTCATTTTCAATTGACAAAAATTGCATATATTGTGTACAACATAATGTTTTGAAATATGTATACATTGTAAAATGACTAAATTGAGCTAATTAACATATGCATTACCTCATATTCTGATCATTTATTTTTATGGTGAGAACACTTAAAATCTACTCTCAGCAATTTTCAAGAATACAAACATTATTAACCACAGTCACCATGATGATTGATAGATGACTAAAACTTACCTCTCCTATGTAACCAAAATTGTGTGTTCTTTGACCAAGATCTCCAAAACCCCACCCCACCCTACCCCACCCCAACTCACCTCACTCCCAGCCCCTGGAAGTCATCATTCTACTCTTCTTGAATTCAACTTTTTTAGATTCCACATATAAGTGAGATCATGGGGAATTTACCTTTCTGTGCCTAGTTTACTTTACTTAACATAATGTCTTCCAGGTTCATCCATGTTATTTCAAATGACAGGATTTCCTTTTTTTTAAAGGCTGAATAGTATTCCATTGTACATCACTTATTACGTTTTCTTTATCCATTCATTCATTGATGAACACTTAGGTTGATTTCATATCTTAGATATGGTAAAAGATGCTGCAGTCGACATGGGAGTGCAGGTATCTCTTCAACATACTTATCATTTCCTCTGAATAGATCCTCAGTAGTTGGATTGCTGGATCATTTGGTAGTTCCAAAAGATTAAAAATCCAAATGATTTTTAAGTTTTTGAGGAATTTTCATACTGTTTTGCATAGTAGCTGCACTAAGTTACATTCCCAACAACAGTGTACAAGGGTTCCCTTTTGGCCACATCCTCACAAGCACTTTTTGTCTTCCATCTTTTCGGTAATAGCTATTCTAACAGATGATTGTGGTTTTAATTTGCATTTCTTTGAGGATTAGTGATGTTGAACATTTTTTCATTAGTGATGTTGCCCTTCTGTATGTCTTTTGAGAAATGTTTATTCAGGCCTTTGGCCCATTTTTTAATTTTTTAAATTTTTTTTATTACTATTGAGTTGTTTTGGATATTAATCCCTTATCAGGTGTGTGGTTTGCAAATATTTTCTCTCATCTTGTGAATTGTCTCTTTATCCTGTTGATTGGTTCCTTGGCTCTGCAGAAGCTTTTTCATTTATTGCCATCTCATTTGTCTGTTTTTGCTTTTGTTGCCTATGCTTTTGAGTTCATATTCAAAGAGATCATTGCCCAGACCAATGTCATAGACTTTCCCCTCTATGCTTTATTCAATTAGTTTTATAGTTTCAGGTCTTGTATTTAAGTCTTTAATTCATTTCGAGTTGATTTTTGTATATGGCATGAGTGAAAACTCTAATTTCTTTCTTTTGCATGCGGATATCCAGTTGTCCCAACAGAATTTATTGAAGAGACTGAACTTCCCACGTTGTTATTTATAAAATTTATTAATTTTCTAATCATATTTATTTAAATTGATTCTAATTTTTCACTCATAAACTGACTGGGTCCTTACTTTGTCTCAAGCCCTGTTCTAAATTGTTATAATGAGTTGAATAGTGTCTTTTCAAAATTCATGCTCATCAGAAACCTCAGAATGTGAGCTTATTTGGAAATAGGATCTTTGCAGATGTAATTAAGGTGAAGATTGTGAGATGAGATCATCCTGGATTTGGGGTCAACCCTAAATCCAATGGTTGATATCTTTATAAGGAGAGAAAAGGATATAGAGAGATACAGGTAAATGCCATGTGAAGATGAAGGCATTGGTATAATGCATATACATGCTAAGAAATGCCCAGGATTCCTGGCAATCACTAGAAACTGAGAGGTATGGAACAGATTCTACTTCAGAGCCTCCAGAAGAAACGAACCCTTCAGACTCTTAATTTTGGACTTCTGGTCTCCAGAATTTTGAAAGGATAAGTTTCTGTTGTTTTTAGTGGCCAAGTTTGTTGTAATTTGTTATAGCAGCCATAGGAAACTAATACATTACTTAAGCATTAATTCATTATCCCTCATAATAACTGTATGAATTAATTTCTACTCTTACCCAATTTTACAAATGAGAAAACTGAGCCTACAAGATAGTTAACAATTTACTAAAAGTCACACAGCTGGAAAGTGGTGGTGACAGATGATAACATACATGTTATTAGAATCATGCCACATTGCCTTCTAATTTGTGCTAAATTTTTGTAATTGTTGGCATTCAAATGCATGTAGTTAGCTTGACTTGCTAGTGTTGACTGCCTGAATGATTGCTAAATCTTTACTTTCTACCTTGTATATGTTGGAAAAGGGTTACTAACTATATTGCCATACTTCAAGAATATTTCTATAGGCTTGTATAAAACACATTGTTTTTCAATGACTAAGATTTAGAATTTGTCACCAAGATTTGGTGGAAGTTTTCTACAGCACATTTTGATTATACAAATTTAGACACTGCTTTTTAAAGAAGACTGAAGTAATCTGAAAAACTAAAGCAAATGCTAAAAATCATCGAGGCAGGAAGTATCAGAGGAGTGAAAGCTGGTTTTCATTGTTCATAATCACTCTACAATTCTTCAACATTTCACAGCGACATGTTACATGTATCGTTTTATTTATGCCAAGGGAAAGAAGAAAGCAATACAACCTATTTAGTAAATCCAGATTTTCATAAAGCAATAATCAAGAACAAAATCTTTATTATAATATATACTTCAGTTCAATCATAAATTAGTAAACTCTTTCTAACTCATCAAAACTTATCTAACTCATCTAAACTCATCTAGGTTTCCTCAAATCTTTATGTTAGAAATAGCATGTTTATACAAAAAATACCTTAGATTACCTATAAATGTAAAAGTTTCTTTTCTTTGCAGTTTTTATCTTTCTCATTTTCTTTTTGAAAAATCTTTCTTGATAATTCCAATTCTTATAATCTTCAGGACTGTGCAACATTCATTGAATATTTAGTCTATGCTAAATATTTTAGCATTTATGGCAACGTAAATCTTATCTTGTATTTTATTGTTGTTCAATAAATGAAAGTAACTTTCCCAACAAAGTGGTTCTTTAAATCACTCCATGTACTTTTATGTATCCTTCTACTTTCCCTTATTAATTAAGATTAATTAATCATTCTCACAAATTGCTCATTATGCCCCCAAAGTACGGTATTTAATAAATTCTATGTACTCATAGTATTTTTATAAATTTTTATTGTTCTCACTCCTCTCTCACATCCCAACACACATTGTAAATAGGAAAATGGAGTTAGAAACATATATTTTTATATGCTTATATTGCCAAACAATTTTACCACAGATTTTTATTGAGTATTGACTACATACAAGTCATTATACTAGATGCAATGTGGTAATAGAAGTTAAAACATTACTAATACTATTTAACGAAGACAATTAAACTGCAGTTAAATTATTAGTAAGTAGTTTTTTTTAATTGTCCTTTGGTTTTCTGCATTTATAAATATATTAGGTAATATCTTTTAAGTGTCCCTTTGTATTCCCTTTTAGTGGTGTTATCAACGCTGCTAACAGCAATAGTCTTTTTTTTTTTTTTTTGGTAAGGCCTATTTACAAATATGTACTGTGTTCAAGACTGTTTTTGGCTTCATACATTGTAACCATGCAATTCATGCGAAGAGAACAATAATAAATCACAGACAAATGCACAATATATCGATGATAAAGATAAATACATGATTATAATACTATAGAGAATGCATATAATGAGTTGCAAGTGACAAAAAGAGTACATTTTCACTGGATTGCTTCAAAAAACTTGTGATGTGTGAATATTATAGTGGTAAAGATGAACAGATTGGTATAACCATACTGCTAATAAAAGCATATTCTAAGTTGCCAGCTAATGTTATTTTAAATAATTTTAGTGATTATGGAGACACTGGATTGGCAACTATGCTTGCTGATCAGGACACTAAGCATGAACTGAGCTTTAGAGAATGGAGAGTAAAAGTTAACAAGAGAAGTCCCTGAATGCTACATTAAGAGTTTTATTTTATTTTAAGCATCAATTGGAAGCCACTTGTGGATCTTCAGAATGGGAATCATAAAACGACATAATATTTGACAAGATATTTCCCTCTGGAAACATCACAAGAGTTTGGAGGCAAGAATTCCATCACATGGAAAACAATGTTTACTCAGTTGTTTGGTTACAGGTAGTGATGGCTTGAGCTGAAGCTCTAACCATAATAACAGCACAAAGGACAATTCCAAGAAATAGTGTGATGAGCAGGATTTAGTGATTACGCAAACACTGGGGACAAAGAATACAGATGCAAAGGAGACTTGAAATAAATACAGACTTTTCTGTGACAAAATCAGAGTGACCAACTATCTTTATAATCACAATGTTTATGAAAGGCCACATTGCAGAGTTAACGACAGAAACCAAAAATATAATTATCCACATACAAAAGATATTTAATTTCTAAACAGCATCAACCACTGTTCTATGTTATTTTTGTGAAGCAGTAGACAAAATACTTTTCCTGAAATTTTTAAGTGAGCTCTTTTTACTGCTCTGTTACTTTGTGCCAATAGTCAACGGACTGAACAGCCACCCATACCCAGAGAAAGGTTACTTATTAGTGTCAGCCTGGGGAGACATAACAAGCAATGTTTTGAAGGGGTCACCTTTGGTTCCATGGCTGCTTAAGTGTTTCTTCAATGACCTGGAAAATTAAACAGAGAATAGGCTCATCAAATTTGTAGATGAGTTCAATATTCTGAAGAGAATAAGGACAGGACTACTCAAGAAAGATAGATTTGGTATTCAAAATGAACGTGGCAAATTGGAAAAGCAATGAGAAATGAACTGAATAAAGTTTAAATAGGTCAAATTCACATTAGTGCAACAAAGACCCAGCCTCAACGACACACAACATCTCCATACTAATGGGGAAGAGCTGATTTGGAATAGTATTCTAAATATTCTCTCTAGCAACGCCATACCAAAAAGAGTGGGGAATGATACCTGTATAAATATGCCAGAAGGACACAAAAGAACTCAACTTACTATGTTCTAGAACCTTCTCTGGATTTAATCTAGAGGCCCCAAATATTCCCACAAGATTTTTCTATTTAGCAGTTCAGCAATAGTTAAAACATTTATTTTATGGAATCATCTGTGTTGTTTTGATGCTACATAAATAAAAATAATGGGAAATAAGTCTAGTTCAAATAATTAGGATCAAGCAGTTAAAAGAATGACAACAACAAACACCCATGCTCACAAAAGAAGACTGCGTATTTTTGAATATTAGAAATGTTCTTAATCACATTGTTTCCCATATTAAATTACTTAACATTCATTTAAAACATAGTATCTAAGTACCAATTATGTGTGGTACTATGTTAGGTACTATGTTAGGTATTATGCAGTGGGCAATAAGATATAGAATCTCTGGCCTCACAGAGTTCATAGTCAAGGGCAGGGGTCAGCAAACTTTCTGAAAAAGGCCGGACAGTAAATATATTAGACTTTGCTGACCATATGGTCTCTGTTGCAATGAGTCAAGTCTGCTAATAAATAAACCATCAGGTGTGGCTGTGTTCCGAAAAAAAGTTTGTTTATAAAAACAGGCAGTTGGCCCACAGGCTTAGTTTGCCAACCCCTGTTCTAGAGGATACCATAGGCATCAAACAAATAACAACTTGATATAAATATAAATAGATAGGGTGCCACGTGGCAAGGAGACTACTTCAGAATGGATGGTTTGGAAAGGTTTGAATGAAGAAGTGACATGTGAGATGTGACATGAAGGATTCATGATTGCCCAGTCCACACTGAGGGAACAGTGAGTGCGATGACTCCAGAGCAATAAGACAACAGAGAACCTACTGTGCACTGGGGCTGTTCTAAGTAAGGGCCGTGAGATGGCGAAGGAGAAAAAGTCACTGCCATCCAGAATGTGAATATAACATCCTCAATGGGATGAGGCAGAGAATTTTAGATAGTGAGAATTGCTACAAAGAAAATACAAGTCGATATGATAGTATGATTTGGAGGGAAGGGGTCATTGAGCCTGGGCGATTTGACCTGAATATGAAAAAGAAGACAGCCTTGAAAACACCTGAAGGAAGCAAGTTCCAGCTTGAGGAAAGAACAAGTGCTGAGTCTCAGAGGTGAGATAAGTTTGGCATGATATAAGGCCAGAGCGTCTCATGGATGGTGGTGACATTTACTGAAAGAGACAAGGGAAGAGCAGAACTGGGAGAAAATGTAATGAGTTCTGTTTTGTTGTGTTAAGTTTGCATTGCTTCTTGGCATTTAAACCAAGATTTCTAATGTGAGATTGGATAAACAAGTCTGTGGCTCAGAGCTAAGGAAAAAGCTAGGCTGGAAGGATAGATTTGGGAGGGAGTCGTTAACATAATAGAAGGCCAATGTGTGTGGGCATAGTGGGTTATGGGGACTCTGGCTGAAGACCTTAACCTTAGAACAGTAAGCAGGCTCACATGATGCAGAGCCTTGCATACCATGTTACGCAGGTGGTTATTTTATCCCAGATGTACTGACATTGCGGGATTTTTAAATAGGAAACTAATGATCGAATTTACAGTTGATCCTCATTATTTATGGATTCTGTATTTGTGAATTTGCCTATGTACAAATGCTAAATCAATACAGCACTTTCGTGGTCATTTGCAGACATACATACCGTAATGAAAATTTGAGTCTCCATATGCACATGTTCCCAGCTAAGGTCAAACAATGTGACATTCTGCCTTCTTATTTTAGCTCTCACACTGTATGTGTCTTTCTTGTGTTCTATTTGGTGTCACATTTTTCCCATTCTTATGTTTTCTTTTGCTGATTTTGCTGTTTAAAATGGCCCCCAGTCATAGTGCTGAAGTTCTGTCTAGTGTTACTAAGCAAAAGGTGGCTGTGATGTGCCTTAAGGGAGAAACGGGTGTGCTGATAAGCTTTGTGCTAGCGTGAGTTATAGTGTAGTTGGTCCTGAGGTCAATGTTAATGAATCAACAATGTGTATTAAATAAGAGACACACTTAAAGCATGCTTATGTATTGATTGGTTGATGAAAATTTTGTGGACAGATACTTGCAGAAACATAACTTTGTATTTTTCCTAGGAGCAATTGTTCTGTGTTTGCTAATTCACTGTTTATAGCAACTACCTAAAATATAACTACTGTGAATAATGAAAATTGACTGTACCCGTATGTCTCAAAAAGGCTACACTGAATTACATCATGAAACAGTTGGGTTTATTATATGGAAGCTTTTCCTGTAGTTGTATAAAACATTGGCAGACTTCTTCAAGAAAAATAAAGAAAAAAGCAATTCTTCTTTCAAATGGCCATGTTTTAAAAAAAATCAACCAGTTATTGAGAAATTGTAGCCCACAGATTATATATAGCTGTTGGCTTATTTTATCTGTTGTTAGATAAAATGAAAAGTGAAGTTTCAGTTGGTTTTTCCTGCTCTGGCCTTGAAATCAACAAATACAATATTGAGCATATGTGAGACTAAAGCCAAGTGCTTAGAACAGTGCATGACAAATAATTCTTGCTCCAGTATGTGTTAGCTGCTGCTTCTGCAGTTTCCAGGGCCTTGTGTGGGAATGCCCTATTTCTTCCCTGAGATGGTATTCCCAAGGGCAGAGATGGAAACACCAAGCAAATTAACCAGGATATGTTCTCTAAAGGTAGGTGTGAGCCAGGACAGTCTCTGCTAAGCCTGTTGTTACAGGAAGCATCCCATCCTGTTGGTGACCCCTGGTTGGTATAAGTTATATGCTTATGCTACTCAGAGATGTTTTGTATAATAAAAATATGGAGCATGGACTTAGCCTTGGAATCAATTAGGCAAGAGGCCAAGGAATTGGGGAGTGTTCCAGGCCAGTATGTTCTAAGCAGAAACTGAATAAGTAGTGGATGCCATAGGTACAAAGACAGATGTTGGAGTTAAGAGCTAGGGAGAGCTGGAAGTTGTCAGAGTTTTAATGGAGTGTTGGGCATGGTGAATCAGGAAGCCTAAGTGTACAACAGAACATAGGAGAAGAGGTAATAGAAATGCCACAGAGAGTCAGGTTTAAAAAAAGTCAGTAAATCACAAAATGTAAAAGCAAATATTTTTAAAATGCAAAAGAATGTAGAGCGTAAGAGAGAATGAAAACAGAAGGGATTAAGTAAATGTAAGCATAAAATGTTAGTTTTATTCTCTACTTTCTTTTTTGTGTTTTTAACAGAGAAAGAAAACAGTTTTATTACTGAATACTCATTAAACCAGATTGTGATCTGCGTCATAGGCAATCTGCGGAGAGATGGCAGAAACGGAAAGAAATCCCACCCTTTTATACAGCCAAGCAAGTACAACCTATCACAGACATATTCTCATAGTAAACAATACTTAGCCCTCAAGTATGAGGACTTAACAGCACTATTTGTCACACATAGTTCACCCTGAATTTACCTGGTAATTTGGGTGACCATCTGTGTTACCTAATTGGCTTTATCCGGGGGAGAAATACACTTCGCCTACTTTTCTGACAGGAGGTATCTTTGCAACTTACTGACTTTATTTCTTTAATTCTCTCCATCTCCTGCCATCCCCTACTTTCCATTCATGGCTTCCATTATTTCAGAACTCTATGCTTCCAGACGTTCGGCTCACAATGATCCATTCCATCTCCCTGGCACCACACATCCAGACACCTCGCTCACCTCTTCAATTCTTCCTTCTCATAGCTTTCGCCCAGTCACTCCTGCTCACAGTCTTGCCTGAGCTGTGTCCGCAACCCATAATTCCTTGCCTTTCTCTGATGATTCTACAATCCTTTTCCATATATATACTTTTTAAAAAACATAAATGAAAAGGCTACTTTTGATTTTTTTGTTTTACTTTTCTCTTCCATTAAAAGTTCATTAAACTTTTCTTCATATCTGTCTGTTGAATATTGTGCTGATCTCTTTAGTGTTCTGTGATTCTGTTTTCACTTTTGATAAACTCTCTCTCTGTCCTTATCTATCTTTGTTCTCTTTCTCTTCCCTGCTTTTTTCTTACCTGTCTCTCTCTTTGTTTTAATTGGCCATAATAAAATATTATTTTAATGTTTCTTCTTTTTCCTTTCTTCCAAATATTATGTGAATTGTTTGCTTTCTTTAAAAAGTTCTAGTAAGTTTTATTCTTTCCTAAGTTGGAAGGCTTAATCTATATGTGATCTATGAAAGCTGATGAATTACTTTCTGTCAGACCCAGACAACATAGAGCTGGGAAAGGCATGAAGGAGAGGCTCATGTTTGCTTGTCTGAAATAAGAATTGTTTCCAATAACCTTCTAAAAACCCATCAGAAATTTTTTTATGTCTTTCAAGTCCTTCTACATCTCCTGTTTTACACATACACACGTGTTTCTGTGACAAAGTTCATTACTAGACATTCTTTAGAACTGCAGTGATTAAGATTAGAAGCTCCGAGAAGAAACTGCCCAGTGTTGGCATCTCAACCGAGGAGCAAATCTGATTCCAAGTCTCCGAAACCAATTAACTCTGTTTCCAAGCAGCTTGCATGAAGCTTTCTTCCTTTTTGCCAATAAAAGTTTTCTCGTACTCTTCCCTTACTGAATGCATTCATGGCTTGCCATGGTGTGCATTCCAGATTATGATCCTATTTCTATTCCTGAATAAACTCAGCATATTTGGAGATGTTGTTCTCTAGTGTATTTCTTCAAGATAAACTGATCTGACTCCTGTCTACCTCTCCTGCTGCATCTGAGGCCAGTATACCCTATTCTGCAGCCACCCAGAACCTTCTTTCAGTTACAACCTAGAGTGAGCTCTTGCCAGCTTCAAGGATTGTCTGTTCACAATTACTTCCTTTTGGAATGCTTTCTGCTGGTCTTCATTACTCATAGTAATTTCTCAGCTTAAATGTCAGTTTCTCAGATAGGTCCTCTCTGACTTGACCAACCAACATATATGAAGGTACTTCAAAAATTTGTGGAAAGATAGGATTAAAAAGTAATACAAATCTTTCCATGAACTTTTTGAAGTACGCTTGCATTTATTGAATACTGCCAAGGCAGCAGGCCTTGTCCTAGGCAATGGAAATATAGCAGTGAGTAAAACAGACAAAAACCCCTGCCCTTGTGGAGTTTACAACATACTTCGAAGACAGACATTGAAGTGAGAAGTAAATTCCTTCCTGCTATGTTAGATGGTCAGAGCTGTGGGGGAAAATAAGAAAGGGAAGGCATAAGGAGGACAGGTCTGCTTTGGCTTGGGGAGTTGAAAGTTTAACAATGTTGTTCAGGTAAGGCCATTCTGGGAAAATAGCATTTGACTAAAGACTTAAAGAATGTGAAGGAATGAGCCATGTGAAAACTGGAGGAAGAGTATAATAGGCTGAGGAAATGTTAAGTCCAAAGACCCTGAGGAAGAAACAGCAAGGAAATCCAAACAGCTAGAGCCTGCTCAGCGAGGGCAAGTATAGCAGGAGATGAGGTCAGGCAGGCAACTGGGCACCAGCCCGGGGTGACCATTGGCTCTTACCTTGAGTGAGATGAGATGGCACTGAGGCTGAATTACATTTAAACTGTATTACTCTGGCTGCTGGATTGAGACTGTACTGAAGGGGGCAGGAGTGGTATCTAAAGGGGCATCACTCACTCTACTATTCTACCATATTTTTCTTTCAGAGCACCCTCTTCTCTCTTTAAAAGTGCTCATTAAAACATAGCATTATGGGTTGGCCAGTTAGCTAAGTCGGTTAGAGTGCGGTGCTGTTAACACCATGGTCCGGGGTTTGATCCCTGTTCCAGCTACCTGCCAAAAAAAAAAAAAAAAAGTACCATTATATATTCCATTTTTTTAGTCATTCAGTTAGTGTCATCTTTCTTATCCATTGTAATATGTGTCCCATGAGAGCCAGGACGATGTCTCTTTTGTTGACTGGTGACATTACTGACAGTGTCTAAAGCCTAGACACATAGTAGGTGCTCAACAGATAGTTTTTGCTGAAACTATTAAACAACACTATGATGCATTATCTCCACCTTAGAAATGAGGAAATAGAGTCTCTGGGAAGTTAGTTTGCCCAAGTGGAATTGTAGGAACCTATTTGGCATTTTTCTAATTCCAAAGTGAAATGCTTTTAATAAATAGAGTATGCTGTTAATATTTTACATATTTTCCCCTAAAAATATAAATCAATACTTGAGCGATAAATTCACAGACACATAAAAATTCAAGTAACTCCTTTTGATTTTCATTTTAACTGGAAAGAATTATACTGCATGTAGTACTTTAAAACTGTATTCGCCAGTATAATTCAGTGTTACTCCACTCAACTACATATATAAGGAATACATAAAAAAAGAAAAGAGAAAAAAAGGCAATCTTCCCTTTTCCTTCAAGAATGATGGAATAGGTTTCAAAAAACAATTGTGGTTTTTGTTTATGGAAACATGCCTATCTCTAGAGACTTAAATCTTTACAGTGTATCTTAGATTCAGCAAAGGTAGAATAGAATCACATTTCCAGGAGGTTACCTAATATTATAAAAGGCTCTTGCTGAATCTCAAGTGATTTGCAGTAACATTTTACTGCTCTGTTGCTATGGCTTTCCACATGTAAGTGTATACAAGCTGTTCAAAAGTCTTCAAAAGTGAACTTCGACTGACAATACATCATTGATATATATTGTCTATTAAAAGAAAAAAAAATAGTTAAATGTATTTTACCAGTGATCTTCAAAATCCTAACCAAAATTTTATTTTTTCTACTTTGAAAATAAAATAAAAATATTTCAAACTGGGATAAACTAATGTAAGAGTTTTTTTAAAGTAATTTTTAAGTATAAAAATCTTTCAATAATTTACTTGTCTAAAGCAAGCAAAAAGTCGATTAATCAGTCTTTTAAATGGAAAAACGGAAAGGATATATGATATCAGAAATTCTGGCAAATGTACTCTCAGAATCTGGAAACTCATAAAAATGATATAATCTGATATAGAATATTGATGTGTTTTAATGTTTGATACATGTACTTATAGGAAAAATAATCAATAGGAATGGTGGAAAAATGCTTTTTAGTAAACTCAAAGATTTCTTATTCACGGTCTCAAAACTACCACAAATAGACCTCAAACTAAAAAATTATCTTATATGATATAGTCTGCCTTGTGAACAACAAAATACTTAAGTTGCATTGTGATGTTTCTATCATTTAAAATATCTTAGTTAGCAGTCAGATACAAGTTCAGGGAAATAATACATAGTGTTGAAGGATTATTCACAATTTCTTCTACCTCATGCTCAAGAACATATTGAAAGTTGTAAATAAGATCCAGATAATGTAATTTCTTCTTTAGCAAACCTCATTTTCTCCTTGCAACACACTGAACTGCTATAATGCACAATTTAGGCAATTAAACTAAATGTCAATTGAACTAACAATTAAACTAATCCAGATGTTTGTCATTTTATGACAATACATCCAGACAGCTAGTTGCACTTTAAATTAAATTTATATTTTCTCTGAACATGCTTCTAGGTTTATTTTAAAGTTTATGAAATGGTCATTTTAGAATTTTGAAGTTTATCTATTTTTTAATTAAAAAATAGAACAAATAAAGTTTACTAAGAATTCACATAGAAACATATTGTTCAACAAATTCCTGGAGACTTAGTTGTAGCCTTAAAGACCCTTTCCATGTTGCCTCTAAAGTTTCCGTCAATTAACTATTCAATCAGTGCTGTGGGTACACCAGCATTTTTATAGCTTTTGATATCTGGGATCTGGTATCTGCTTCTGTCATATAGTTCTATTTAATTCTTCTCTATGTCTTGCCACTTAGGAAGAAATCTGTTTTATGAAATATACTTGTTCTACCCTTGGGAGCCCCAGAGAAAAAAGTAAGAGGTTGGGATGGTCTATAGCATATTGTTTATGTCAGTATCCAACAAGCAAGATTTTGTATGTCTACATATGGTGCAAGTCTTGTTTTAATTCAGCCCTTGGGACATCAATACAATAATGCTGCCAAAATATGCTTTTCTAACTTCAGTGATAATAGAGTCTGAGGACAGCACACTTCCAAGGTTTTCAGCTTATAGTGGCTTCATTTTCCTCCATATTTTATACATATGCCTATTAAAACGTATGTAAATAGTATTTGTGACTTTATTTTATGATTAAGCCGGAACTCTGATGTGGTAAGTAAATGTCTGTTTACTTTTTAGTGATAGTATTATGTCTTTACTATGTTGGTGTATTTTTCCTTTGTTTACAATGCATCCAAATACACATGACATCTGTTCTTTTGTTAGGGGTTTGAACTTTTTCAAATACAGGGACACGTTTTTTGGTAACTCAAGTGCTTCCTATACACAGTGAAATATGAAATGTCCAAACATATTGTAATCTCCCACCAGAACTGTTGCTTTCTCTGGATCTGTTTCAGGAGGTTTTGGCTCAAGCATAGAAAGGTGTCCGCAGATTTTACAAGCCAAGCCTGACATATGTTTTTTTCGGGACTCAAGAATGGAGTAAAGAAAATTGCTCATATTTAGGTCAAAACGATGCTCAGGGGAAAAGCAAGTGTGTTCACTAAGTCTGTATTACACTTGATGCTCTAAGCTCAATATCAAGGCTTTATTTTGTGGTTTTCTAGATCAGGGTGTTAATAACTCACATTACTATATCACATATTTGTCTTTGCTTTTATATCTTGAATGACTGTGAATACAGGAGCAGCCTCAGAAAACATAGTTTCCATTAAAATGCAAACTATGTACGGTGTTTTTCTTTGTTTGTTTGTTTCTTTTTGCTTCCATATAATCAAAAGAAAGTTATAGGAAAATGACTAGAAATGGCTTTGTGGCATTTTTTCCCATAATGTCCTTAGTTTATCTGTGAGCTTGAAAGAGGTAAATAATTACTTAAAATCATATTTCCTAGACTTGTCACTTCTTATTAAAAGCCTAAAAAGACTAGATGAAAGATTGTTCTTATTTATAACTCATTTAACTTCTCAGCCCAAATGTAATAGTAACAAAAAATTTTAATTTGAATAAATTGGATCTAACATTCTTACAAGTTTACCAGAAGTCATTCACACAACTGCTCACATAGATCAAATAATACGGTATTTAAATAGAGCCACATCTGTAGACTGAGTAATGGCAAATTCAATATTTGCTTTACTAACCGTTATAGCCTAAAATTGGTTGTCCAAGCACTCCCCACTAATGTCAGTAATTCATTTCTGAAAATCAGAAGTTCTGTGTGAACGTGATTACTGGAAGTCCATTTCGTATTACTTCAGTGGGAGAAATTATAGTGTATTGCACATCAATCTTCAATCTTCAACCAATTTTCTAAAATGATTATGTGTAAGTCACAAACTACCATGCTAGAAGTGATATGTTTTAAAACATTAGTTTCTGATTAACAAAAAAAAAAAAGCAGTAAACTCAGTACACTGTACCATTTTCTATCTTCACCATAAGGAATCACTTATGATATGGCAAGTAAAATGCAGTATAATAAATAAACATTTTTAGAAAACAATTATACAAAAATATGCAATTAAAAAAGAAAACTAGGTGATTGTTCTGGTTTTCTCGCATTGCCTGATGGATGGCTTAAAACTACAATATTATTTTTTACAATCCTGTTGGTTGATTGGACTCAGCTGGTTAGAGCTGGTTAGTTCTAACTTAGGCTTTCTCACATGATTTCAGTCTATGGAAGCTGGCATCGTAGTTATCTACAGGTCCAACTGGATTGGATGTCCAAGACTGTTCATGCACATGGCAGGCAGTTGATACTGGCCAGGAGCTGAAGCTGTGTATTGGAGCAACCAGCACATGGTCTCTCCGTGGACCTACACCTGGTCTTCTGGCATGGTGGCTGTGAGACTATGAGCATAACTGACTCCATCTTGAGCCCTTACTGTTTGCTATGTCCTTTGTGTGAGTTTTGCCCATAAAAGTTATACAGTAATTAAGGGTAAGATAGTTAGAACAACAGATAGGAAAAACCTGCTGACCATAAACAAGGAAACTAATGATTAAGTACTGGTGTGGCAACAAGCTGGCCTGGCCATCTGCATCAACATTTGGAGTTTTAGTTAGTAACTTTCTTTTGGCTTTTTCCACAACTTTGTATGAACTGCTCATATAAACCTGAGCTTGGCCAGGAGGTGGTGTGGAGGGACTTCACATATGCCTCTGGGTCGTTGTCCACCTGTTCCATCATCCTGTATGTAAGTTACCCTTTACTAAAATTCTTTTCTTTACTGCATGGAATTGCCTGTTTCATTTTTCAGTCTCAAGATACCTTCTCAGTTGGTGAAGGTTTTCCTTTAGTACATCTTCAGACAGTGGCTAATTTCAGATATAAAACATTCCAAGAGTAAGCATTTCAAGAAGTCCAGGCAGAAGTTGCAAGCCTTCTTATTTAGCCTCAGAAGTCCCAGAACATTTTTTTCTGTTGCTTTCTCTTAGTGAGAAATGAATTACTAAGACTAGCTGAGATTCACAGAGAAGGAGTTTATATTCTACCTCTTGGTGTCAGGTGCAGCATGCACATACAAGAAACAAAATAATTCATAGCGACCATATTTAGAGAATAACTACCACAGAAGTCGGCAACTACAGCTTCCAAACAAAATCCATCTTGCTACCTGGGTTTTTAAACACAGCTCTATTGTAACATTGCCACGTGTATTCATGTACATATTGTCTATGGCTGTGTTTGTTCTACAGGAACAGAGCTAACTACAACACAAAATGTATGTGCCACAAAGTCTAAAGTGTTTGCTGTCAGGCAAAGGTTGCTGAAACCTTCTTCAACAGCAGTTTCGTGGAATAAAGTTTCCTGGAATAAGTTACTAGCTGAGGTAGGGACTTGAAACTTTTAAAAAAATATTCAGAAATAAGGTAGAAAAGAGAAGAAGAACATTAATTGTCACTAATACTTCTTTAAGCTGATGGTGTCTAGTATTTTGACTGACTGCTTTTTCAGGTTTTCATCACTGTGGTCTTCTTCAGACTAGTATTGCCGTTACTCTGAATGAAATCTAAAAGCTCTTCGATCTCTCTCTCTCTCTCTCTCTCTCTCTCTCTCTCTCTCTCTCTCTCTCTCTCTCTCTTCAAAGCCAGTTCCCATTGCAAAAGCAACAATTTTCCCCTTGGCATCAACCACATTTTCAAAGCTTTTGAAATTGGCCACAAATTGCAGGATCTGTTTCTTTTATAAACTGTTCACCATTTGTAGAGGAACTTACTGCTATGTCTGATCAATAAACAATAAATCTCTTTTTTTTATGTAAAAGCTTTTCCATAGGTCTTTCAATGAAGCTTCTCAGTTGGCACTTACACCATAGACCACATACTGATTGCACAGGCAAATAAGCATAACAGGCCATTAAGGATGAAATACCCTATTGGTCCATGGGTTGCATCAAAGAGGTTCTGTTTGGAAGGAGGAAAACCACTTGAGTGTTGTCACCATATGTTACAACACTGTGTGGATGTCCAGGAAAATTGTGAATGTGTAAGGACTTCTTTGTGAGATTTTATTTGGCTACATTCTCCTTTGTGAAGCACAGTGATTGGAATTATATGTAATCCACAAAAACGTTCTCATCAGCCAGTGCTGATGTTGAAACTCCAGACAGCTGGTAATTTTGTCTTGAGCATTTTTTGACATGGAGATTTACAGAATGATCATTAGGAAGGATTTGAACTTAACTCCCAGCAGTGAAGTTGGCCTCTCCTAGAGGCTTGTTGATCAGATGTTTTCTTCTCCTGCTATAAGATAAATGCTGAGAAAGGCATACACTTCTGCACTTCCAAAACAGAAATGTTTTTTTTGTTTTTGTTTTTGTTTTTACTTTGAGCAATTGTTCAGTAGTATAGTCTTCTTAATCAAACATTTTTTAAATTGAATGGAAATATGGTTCTCACCTCACTGTCTGTCACAGGTGATGCTTTCCCTGTTGTCTTGTTATTATGCAGTATGGCTTGAATATAAAGCAAAATTCAGGGCTTGCTCCTTTCCTAATTCTTCCTTCTCCACCTCTGCCTTCTTCAGCTTCTCAAACCTGTTGTTCACTTTCTCCTAGATCCATGTATTACAGAAAGGAGTGTCATGATCACTTTGGATTAATCATCCACTTTTTCAGGCTTATCCTACTATTTCAAAACATAGAATGGAGTTGTTTTCCCACTACGCATATTACTACCAAAGTGTTTATGACTTCTTGCTTATATTTTTCACTCATTGTGATAGTACACAAGGCGGTGATTGAAGTGTGCAGTAGCACCTGATGTCTGTGGTGGGCTTTCCTAATTGTCAAAACATTAGTTTCATTTTCTCTTCTATTGTAAGCACTTTTCTCACACTCTTACTAACATTCTCATGCTTTCCTTCAAAACTTTCTCAAACTTTTGAAGCCATTTTATAACATGAGGCGAAGTCAAGGGCTAAGTGTATGTAGATGTTGTGGAAATAAATTCAGGACATTGTACAGTTGAGAGACAAAGTGTGATCCTGTGATGAGCTGCTTGGTGCTGGCAACATTTGATATGCACATCCCTTCATTAGCACTCATAATAGCTTCTAACACGTTTACATGTGATTTTGCTATTTTACAGTTATATTTGGGATATAACATAAGACTCTTCCTCCACTTAATTTTTTAAAATCTTTAAGTTTGGAGTTTTATGAACACACACAGGAATTTATATATATATATATATATATA